>NC_048222.1:127767844-128004786 GCF_002007445.2 Ailuropoda melanoleuca
TCTCAGCAACATTTTCGTTAATACTTTTTTCAAGTCTACTCATCATCTTGACCATTGTTGCTCTGAATTCCATTTCTGTTAAGTATATTTCTACTATTCATATTGTTTGAAAGAAGTCTTATCTTTAACTCCGAGAAATTTTGAAAAAAATTAAAAAGTTCTCAAGTGACTTATGAAAATATAGCTTCTGCTGTCTCCAATTTTAACAGCCACATTCACAAGCTTCATCTGATTTTCAACAACTAATTTCCTAGGTTTAAAAAGAAAAATCGGGGGCACCTGGGTGGCTCAGTCGTAAGCGTCTGCCTTCGGCTCAGGGTGTGATCCCGGCGTTCTGGGATCGAGCCCCACATCAGGCTCCTCCGCTATGAGCCTGCTTCTTCCTCTCCCTCTTCCCCTGCTTGTGTTCCCTCTCTCACTGGCTGTCTCTATCTCTGTCAAATAAATAAAATAAATAAATATATAAATAAATCTTTAAAAAAAAAAAAGGAAAAATCGTCCTTGTAATAGCAAAGTTTTCCAATAAGCCGTTCTTTAAAGGTCTGGTTTGATAATTACTCCAAGCTCCATAAGAAATGCAGTATTTCCAACAGATATCAAGCAGCACACCTGGGTCCTCTGCACATCCTGGCCGCCTATAATCTCCATGTGAGTGTTTCAACCCCGTTGTGCCTTTTGGGTCTCCTCCATTCATACAGGGACACAAATGGAAACGTTTTGATGTATGTTAATTGATGTTTGTCCAAGCATTATGAAGTAATAATCCACAGGAGCCACAGAAGCTTTTACAAGGCAAAGTCAAGGGAACAATCAAAGTTTTGAGTGGATTATTGCAAGTCCACACCCAGGCAAAGCTGACTTATAGCTTTTCATCCTTCCACAATGATACTATAAATAAAGCAAAGAAATTTTTGTTCTCATCTAATCCCCTCTATTATGTGGTCTTGTATGCCGTCTCACGCAATTGGTGCAGTCTACACTGCAAGCTTGCCATGAGGCAGGGGTAGGTGACAGGGCTGTCTACTGACCTCACGACGTAACCCAATGGGACCTTGAAGGCCTGGCATGGCTCTGTTAGACAAATCCCTGAAGGATAAGAAAAGAACTCATAAATCCAAAGGAAAACCAGGGTTTGGAAAGTTGAAGTTAAAAATGCACCACATGCATTCTCAGGAAAAAACAGAAACAACTAAATTTAAGTCGGTGCTCAGTGGAACACTCCAGTTTGTGCTTCCATTTAGCAAAAATAAAAATAAAGAGCACTCGTACGTGTAACATGCCTCCCGATGCTTCTCCTTCATACTATACGAAGAACAAGCTCTAGCTGTCCGTAGATGAGGAACAAGCAGACTCTAATCACCAGCACAACTGGTGTAAATTGCTGTATAATCATTCCAGCTGCAACGATCAGTATATTCGAGTGCCAAGAAAAGGCATAAATTGGCTCCCTACTAGGTGGTTCCTTGTTTATACAAAAGGCCTCAAGGCATTAGCAACTTAGTGTGTTCATTTAATTTCCTGGAATTACATAAATATACATATGATTTAAGAAAAATAAATTAAGCAACACCTCGAGGCTATGCTCATTTCAACTGCCTCCAATCATTCCTATTTTGTCCTTTCAAAAGATCAGAGTGTGAGTGCACAGTGAGTGCACGTGTGTGTGTGTGTGTGTGTTGCGTACATCTCTTCTACCTGGCAGAAAGCCCACTTCACCATTTATTTGGTCATGATACAAAGCTAACAAATCATGCCTGATTTAAGACAGACAATAGGGAATCAACATATTAATAGCAGGGTAAATAAAGTTGATATGGGAAATATTTAACCTGTTCTCGTGCCACCCCCCCCCTTGAAAACTGGGTATAGACCTTTTATAAAGGTTGTTTAGAAATTACTCACACCATGCCACAGAGGATTAGGGCTTATGACAATAAATTCAGCACTATGCACACTGGAAATACAACTATCTGTTAAATTAATAGACCTCAGAAAGACACAACAGTGTGTGTGTGTGTGTGAGTGCACGTGCACACACGTGCCCGTTCTCACTTAGTTGAGTCTAAAAGATCTAGGATAGAGGACATTTTAAAAAGATTATTCCAGTGTAAGAATAGACATGAAGAATCAACGTCTACAGACTCTGGCTCTTCTAATTTTAAAAACAATTTGAAAAAAGAGATTTTGCTTTGTCGTTGATCAGCAAAGGGATTAGTTGTCCTTGGGTCAGATGTTCATCCAATGACTGGGAGGCTGGGGGAGGTCATGGGGTCATGTTGCTTTCCCAGGGCTGTGGTATGACAAGTTTTCCTTAAAAAGGATGTGAGCAGAGCAGGCAGTGAGATGGATTTATAAAGACATTATCATGATCAAGTTTGAAAAAAATGGCAGAAATGTTTACACATAAATTTGGAAAGAAAATTATTAGCCTTTCCAGGAAATGTGCAAAGCCAGGAGCATTTTATACCCAGACAGACATTTGATGACTTGGATTATTCCAACTCAAACACACATGAAGTGGACTGTATCTAAATGTTACCTAGAGAGGCCCTCTCTTAGAAAAAGTCTTTAGCTGGGGCACCCAGTTGGCTCAGTCAGTTAAGCCTCCAGCTCTGGATTTTGGCTTGGGTCGTGATCTCAGGCTCGTGAGATCGAGCCCCACATCAGGCTCTGCACTCAGTGGGGAGTCTGCTTCTCTCCCTTTCTCTCCCACTCTCCCTCTGCCCCTCCACCCACTCACAAGTGCTCTTTCTCTCAAACTGATAAATAAATCTTTTTTAAAAATGAAAAGAAAAAAATATTTAATCAATAAGCTCTTATCTTCACCAAACCAGTATTCCATGAATGAAAGTCATACTGATTCTGAAAACTATGCAGGATAATTGGTAGAAAGACTGATCCTGCCTGACACAGGTCAGCACAACCACTGCTGGTTTGTTTGGTAAAGGCTGAGGAATTTTCTAATACTGAAAGGGAATAAAAAATTTTTTCTTAAAATCAGAAGTGGGCTGCAGAGCTTGCCCCATTTCAACTTCCAATTTTATCCCTGACCAGGAGTTAAGGGAGGATCTGCAAGAGATGAAGGTATTAGTACAAAGACGGAAGCTGGAAAAAGGGAGGCACCACTCTCTACAGACGTAAACCCAAACTCTTTAGCATGGCATATAATGCTAGTCAGTAATCACTTCCTTCCATTCTCCTACATGCATTCTGTGCTTTCTGCCTAACAGACATCAATTTTTTCCTCTAATGCACCATGTACATCCACAACTCCATACATTTATGTATATAGTTCACTCTGCCTGGTTTGCCCTTTGCTCCTTTTTCCAATCAGTGAGTCACAGATCAAATACCATGTCCTTTTTCTAGCCCTTCCTTCTTCCCCAGGTATTTTAACATTCTTTTAGCATTGTACATCTCATATTGTACTAGTTATTCATTCATATACATCTGTCCTTCATGACACTGAACACCTAACGATCAGGACATTTTCTTATTTATCTTTATGTTACTAACATATAGTAGGAGTTCCATAGACCTTGGTATTATGTGGAAAAGATAGGATCAAATTTAGAGAATTGGGAAAATATTCATAATAAAATTATTAATAGAGAGAGGATTTTTAAAAGATTTTATTTATGAGAGAGCGAGCAAGCATGAGTGGGGGGAGGGGCAGAAGGAGAGGGAGAAGCAGACTCCCCACTGAGCAGGGAGCCCAACACGGGGCTTGATCCCAGGACCCCGAGATCATGACCTGAGCTGAAGGCATATGCTTAACCGACTGAACCACCCAGGTACCCCAAGAGAGAATTTTACACGATTTTAAATGTCTACTAAAACCCCTCCACCTCCCAATAGAACATGTCTAATTTTCTCAACAGAGGAAAGAGAATATCTATTTTAAAATGTAATAACATGGGCACTGTTAAAATTTTAAAAGGGGGGAAAAGGCAACACCATCATAACACTATAAGGAAGGACACTCCCTCATACCTATAATGGTGTTGACCAAAGAAAGGAGTCCTGAAGACAGGCCGTGTCATTGAATGAAGGACATTAAAGTTAAATATCATTAAACTAGAAGAAAAAAGGGTGGCTCAGTTGTTAAGCAACTGCCTTCGGCTCAGGTCATGAGGTCTGCTTCTCCCTCTCCAGCTCCCCCTGCTTGTGTTCCCTCTCTTGCTATCTCTCTCTGTCAAATAAATAAATAAAATCTTTAAAGAAGAAGAAGGAGGAGGAGGAGAAAGGAGTCTCTAGATGAACATGGGAGTGACAGCAGAAATAGCCTCATAAGATATCTGAGGCAGAGAAAGTAGCAGCAGCAGCAGCAACAGACGGTGGCAAGGAGACAGAGTCGGAACAGACCCCAGTCTTGCTGTGTGATTTTCACAGCCATCACTTTGCAGAGTAGGAGTTAAAAATATGGAATCTAAAGTCTGACTCCCAGGTTTGAGTTCTACCATTTATTAATTAAATGAACTTAGGAATATTACTTATCCTCTGTTACTTAGTTAAAAAATGAAGACACTGGTAGTATTATCCCATTATCCCATTGCTGTGAGGAGAAACGAGGATGTATATGTCAGGACTTAGGACAGTGCCTGTCTGACATGATCGGGATGACCTTCCTGCCCCAGCAAAGTGTAGGTCGTACATGTTAGAACGCCATAGCCTTCGGAACTAAAACAGAGATGCGCAACCACAGAGTAACCTCTGCTTTAAGCAAACCGACCAGGGATTTGATACCCAGTAAATCCCTTAAAACATGTGTGGATTTTCTTTTGCATGGAGGACTTCGAAAAAGTAAGTTAAGCCACTGGGGCACTTTGATGGCCAAGCTATGAAGCTGAGGAAGTCAAGGTCTTCAGCAGACCTGGAGAGGTAATATCAGCAGGCAATGGTGCTCTAATGGCTTCACCATTCTTCCAAAATCAACAGGTAGAGAGGGAAAATTGGGGCTTTGAAACAAAGTAGACCTAGATTTAAATCCTTGCTCTACCACTTACCGTGTTTAAGAATGGACTTCAGTAGGCCTAGAACCTGAACTGTCTAAGAGATGTTATTCTTGGAAAATTAACCTTCGATTCACCTGGTTTCACAATAAGCACTCAAGAATCTGCTGGGGTTATTTTGTAACAGTGACTTGCAGATGGTCACATAGATTAAAAAAAAAAAAAAGGAAACTCATCTGGCAGAATCATCACACGGTGAAGCATGTATTGCGCACACCTGTACCTCCATCTGGGCGTGCACCGCGTTGCCTCCCGCTCTGTGTAATTGGTACCATAAGCTTCAACGTCCTTTGTGATTAAAGGAACTTCATATCCTTTCACTTACGTCTTTGGTGTCTCTCCATCAATCATTTCACTACACTGTGATTGCACTATTGTGACAACCACGTATTATCTATATGACCCTAGACAAATTACTTAAACTTCTGAGTCCCAGTCTTTCATCTGCACTACCTGGCAAGTAATAGCAGCTTGACAAATTGTAGCAATGATTATAAAGTGTTTTTTTACAATCTCTCAACTTTAACATCTTTTATCTTTGCACTCTTTCTTACTTCACATATTTCATCAGTCACTGAGTTGCACCGATGTAGGCTTCAAGATATGGATTCTATGAGCCTTCTTTTATACTTCCAGGGGTTTATAAAAACTATATACTGTATTCTTCACTTTCTTGGAAATTTATGATGTATATTAATATATTAATGCTAGTACTTCCTAAAGGAAAAAATTTCATTTCGCTTAATATTTGCCAAGTGAAATTGCCTCTGGAATTTTCTTTTTTAATTTTCAACGGTACTTCTCTTCAAAACTTTCAAAATTTATGTTCTCTGGAACACCATTTGAAGAAAAAAAAAAAACCACAACAGGTGTATCTATTGAAGCCAAAGCTACTTAGGCTACAACCCAGTATTGTTTACCTTGTAATCTGACCAAAGCATCCCTTAGTGCACCATCTTATCTACTTTCCTCCAGCTCTACCAAATTTTATTATGTTCTGAATAGATTCTACATTTCCTACAGTTTTTTTCAACTTTTCTACAAAGCCCTCAGCCCCCTCCCCAGTCAATCCTGAAAAGCCAAGGTCCCTCTCCCCACCTATTCAGATCCTGCCCCGCCCCTGCGAGTCAACTAAACCTGACCTCCCTTAACCATTGCAGTCTGAAGGACCTTCTCCTTCTACGCTTGTAGAACATTTAATTTGACTTTTAAGTATTCTTTTGTTGTTTAGGACGTGAGCAACTTAATACATTCTATCTCTTCACCCAAATTATTAACTCCTTGGTCACACTTTCATCTCTTCATATACATTACAGTATCTGACACAGTACCTAACACATAAAATTGACTCAAAAAATTATCTGCTGATTTGCTTTAATGAAATTGTATTCTCTCCAATAGTGCAGATATGTGTGTAGGAGATTTGCTACCACATGAAATCACATATTTTTATCACTCTGTGGTAGCCATAGTAATACAACACAAAAATTCAAAAAACTGGGTTGGAAAGCTTTGAAAAGAAATTGAAGTGCTCTGTTTTGACTGAAAGAAAAGATTCAGGATAAATGAATATGGTTTTTTACTCAACTTCACAATGATAAATAATAATACCAAATATTGATGCTAGTGAGAGTAGTAACAATATATACCTAAATAATTTTATTTCTTTAAATTTGATTCATTTTTATCTTGATTCAGATTACAAAACAAAGTACTATAGTCAAAATTTACACTCTTATTTATACTGTAAATTTTAAAACTCTGCCTCTATAGAATAGAAATACTACCTATTACCAGTGTCATTCTTGGTTTTCTCCCCAAACATAGAATTTTAGATCTAGCAAGGAATTCCAACCAATGATCTTAACATAAGTCATTTAGTCATCGAGACAAATGGGATTCTGTGGCTCCATGTTTGCTTTCTCACTCCACTACATGTGGAAAATCAACATGAACCTAGAAAAAGCCAAGACAGCATATTGTCTTTATGTGTAGTTGCGTGTTAAAAATGGAGCAGTTCTAAAAGTATATACTACATTTGTGGGAAAGTATGATGAGCCCACAAAGGAAATGAAGGTTGTTACTACTCAGAGATTTGGGAGAAAAGTGTAAGATATAAGAAGGTGAAGTGGCAGTTAACTCTAGATTAGTTGGTCAATATATTTGTAGGAAAAGTTAAATAGTTGTAGTTTTATGAGATTAAGAACTTTTGTTTCAGCTCTGATCCTTAGCTTATGAACAGGAAGTTTCTGCTCTTATTTTAGCTAAATTTGCCCTTCCAAATGTGTCGCCTCATCATATAACCAGTTTAAATGTTTCACTGCAAACTTGTATAAAAAAGTGAAAAAGAAAAAACCTCTCAGCAGTACACTAACAAAGAAAGATTGGATATGATCTTTCTTCCAGAAGAAGAAAAGTTGTATATTGTCCCCAAAGAAGCAAACTAGAAATTGTACAGAAATCTACACGTGGTACTTGAATATAATCCACATGATACATTAAAATATCTTTCATCTCATACATTTTGGAGTGATTCATTCATATAACAAACTTCTACTGAATATATTCTTTATGAGAGATACTATTTTGTGGATACGTGGTCTTAATAAGTATGGTGGAGAACCTCAGTTTAACAGCAACTGTGGCCAACAGAAAAAGTTGGTTAAAGCAGGGAATCATAAAAAATAATGCATACATACCTTAAATATTTTGTTCTAACTCAAAACATATAAATGTATATTCATTTTCCAATCTTCTGATGTTGGGCCAATTTTTTTTTTTTTTTTTTTAGTTTGAATCCATCCTTTTTCTTTCCAGCATGAACCATACTCAAAATACATCATCAAAGATTTCCATTTGTGCTCTTTAAAGTGAAAACTTAAAAATATTTGAGAAGCAGTATAAGTATATATCTTCCCTAGATGTTTGCAACATCTTCCAATATTTCACAGTTGTCTTGGTTACGAGTTTGGCAGCAATTTTCTAGTATTGCGATTTTTGCATCGTTCAAAGCAAAACATTTTTGTTTGTTTTACATTAGTATCCCATTAATTTCTTTAATCTCTGATTAAATTCCAAAAGAAAATATAACTCATAAAAGGTTAATCTTCAAAGACACTATCAAAGTTGGCCTTAGACATATAGAGTGTCATTACAGAGCAGAAACAGGATCCTTTCCGACGTCCACAACGCCTTTATGTAGATAGCAAGCCTATCTCCCATTTCATGTTTTTTCCTTCCATAACTGTAAAATTTCTGGAACACTGGTATTTAGCAAATAACTGTTGACAGAATGAGAGCACACAAGTAAGCATCCAATCTTTCCTGCACACGCATGTAGGTACGCGTCTCCTGCTGATCCTTTTAGCAGGCAACACAATATACTGAAAAGAGCACAGATACTGTAAATGTGGATGCCAATGTGTGTGACTTCTGGTGAGTCATTTAACCTAAGTCTGAATCTCTCACCTGTATAATAAAGCGAATAATACCAACCTCAGGGAGTTATTATGAAAATTAAATAACATACTGAGAAGGTGTCACAGGCGGGTTTTTCAAGAAGCAGACCCTGAGACAGAGTTAGAGTGCAGAACGTTTATTAGAATGCTCTTACGACCAGCACCTGGGGGAGGGTAGGCAAAAACCAGGATTGGCCACAGGAAAAACTGACCTTTGATGTGGGCCTGATAACTACTTCAGCTGACTCTGTACGGAGCTTTTGAGCTGAAACAGGCCGTCAGAATTCCCCCAGGTAAGGCCAAAGTGGCTGGACTTTTATACCTGCTCCTTGATCAGTCATTGGAGGTAGGCCACCCTGGGAAGGGTGTGACCTTAAGCAAGGTGGCTCTGTGCAGCTGAGGAAATCCCTGAAGGGGCTGACAGGAGTGGAAGGCAGCCTGTGGACAGCTCTCCATGGGCTGGGCAGCGGACTTTCACCTGCAGAGGATCAAAGCACCCAACTCCATATTCACCACAACAGGCTTGGCAAATATCAGAAAAACCAAAAGTAGTTCCCTTTCTTTCACTTTCCTCTAGTCATCAGTACCCCCCAATCCAGACAGACTACCCACTCTTTTGAGCCTTGTCCCAAGTCACAATCCATGCCATCGTGCCCTCCATTCACCCTCCCTGAACACTTAACTACTTTCCCTACCTCGGCTAAACATGCACTTTCTCCCCCTGCACCCACCAACTTAGTGAAAGCACTCACATCTTTTCTTGCATATAAGGTCAATCGTTTTACAAACGTTTATATTTTTGCTCATCTGAATGATCTTAATTTCTCTATTTGTATTACCCGTGAGGATCTTAAAGAGCAATATTGCCTCTAACACTTGATAACATCTTAAAATATCAGCATATGCACCAAGAGGCAGGCACCATCACTGCGACCCCCATCAAACATCCAGTACCCACTCCTCGAAGACCTAAGAAAAATCTACATATGGATCAACAACTTCTAACCAGAGTTCACACTCCGACCAGTTTCATAAAATGGAGAATAAATTGAGCCCTTCTGAGCTACAGATTTTTCTAAGAACTAAATATCAGAGTCTTGTGAACTCGGAATATATCAGGGATTTTAAAAGCCCTGCAGAAGTTAAGGATGCATAGTCCTAATGGGACCTGTTGCCATTTCAGACTTGGGTGGGCTGGTCATCCATAAATGGGAATCCTGTATGTGAGCCCTCACCCCTTCTATACGAGGGGCTTTCTCCTTTAATGACCTCACACTAATCCTGTAATCTCCCTTATGGTTAGTTTTGGGTTTTGAGAAGGAGGGGTGTTTGTTTTGTAATAAAACATTAACTAAAAGAATGAAATGAAAATCATGGAAGCCTTCAGAATAAGCAGAGGATAAGCATTTTCAGAAAATTTGCCCCATTCCCTTAAAATTGAGACTGTGACATCATTAGCTAGGCGGGAAAATAAAAATAAAAACCCAATCAAAGTAATCAGTGCTACCATGCTGTTTCTGAAAATAGTCCAGCATGCAGCGATACAAGAGGTGGTTTAGGTCTTCCCACAGATAGCAATGACATGACATCATCCTCCTCTGAATGACCACTTTGGTTGGAAGAGGGGAGAGTTCTGTTTGCTCTTGAGTTACTTCTAGTAGGTGGGCTGGTTTAGGACTATGTTTGCTTCTAATGCGGCATTAGACAGCTTTTATAGTGAAGAAAGATCTGGAGTTTTCAAACAATGCAGCTAAGCATTGAATTGTAATCCTAGTTGCGTGTGTGTGTGTGTGTGTGTGTGTGTGTGTGTGAACATTCCCCATCCTAGCTAGGAAGAGGAATACGAGGAAGAAGGGAGGAGGAGACAAGGGAGAAGGAAAGTATCAGGGAAGAGAAGGAGGGGAGAGGAAGAGAGGAAAAAGGGAGAAGGAGGAGAAAAGGAAGTAATGGGCAAAGGGAGGAAGAAGGAAGGCAGGGGAGAAGGGGGAATGGTCTTAGAGAAAATCAGAAATGGAATGGAGGGCCACCTGGGTAGTTCAGTCGTTAGGCGTCTGCCTTCAGCTCAGGGAGTGATCCCAGCGTTCCGGGATCTAGTCCCACATCGGGCTCCTCCGTTGGGAGCCTGCTTCTTCCTCTCCCACTTCCCTGCTGTGTTCCCTGTCTCACTGGCTGTCTCTCTGTCACATAAATAAATAAAATCTAAAAAAAAAAAAAAATGGAATGGAAACTGCACACATGACCAAAGCCTGGGAAGTGGGCGACAGGTGCACACACGTGTCTGGGTACACATGAAGCTATCGGGGTTCCTCATATGATAGCTAGAACTGGGTGGAGAAAATGAACAGATAAGGGGCTCTCATGGGTTCTCATTATGTCCCATGTGCTGGCCTTAGTACTTTATTCTCAGCCCACAAAAAAATTCTATGAAATTATCTCCAATTTACAAGCCAGGAAACTGGTGCTCAGATGAGTAAGTAATTTGCCCAAGGTCATAGAGATAGCAAATGGGAGAAATAAGATAAAACTCCAGTTGTTTTTGACCTAAAAATCTTTGCTCACAGTAGAAGAATGACTAAGGCTAATTAAAGACTTCATAATTTCTCGTCAGTTCATTCTAGTTTATATTCTTGGTCACGAAATAAAATACATGGCAGTAAAGATCAAACACATGTAGTTGTATTGAGTCAAATATCTAAGACAATGACAGCTGCACCCAGGACAGTCTTGCTGTAGAGTACCCCTTCTCTTAGACGGTGATCGTGTTACGGTTGCTTACGTCTAATGATATTAGGAGTTTTCCTAGCTTTTTGTGTCTAGCCACAACTCCTCACGTTGTGGGCAGAGATTTCTCTCTCAAGGACAACAACCAGTGCTCGATCTCTCTGTACCTGTCACTTAGCGTTTCCATCAGAGCCTCTGTCTGCAGTGAGAGCAGCAGAGCAGACACTGCCTGGGGCTGTGTTTTAAGGCCCTCACAATTTCCTGCACCAAAATATAGACCTGACTCACCTGATAGTTAAAATCTAAAGTTCCATAATTAGCATCTTGAGCCAAGCAGGAAACAAATTTTCTGTAAGAGAGCACAATAATGTTGGGAGTTCCAATTGATGTGGTTCCAAAACTTCCTAGCCTCCCAGTAGTGTGCACAGCAGTGTAAATGCTAGAAGGGCATTCCCAAACCGAGCAATATTAGCAGTCACTAGGACCCCATTGACTCATGTTCGTCCTCTAGAAAGAACATTTTTTAATATTGTCTAAAATTTCCTACATATGTAACTCATATCTTAAACTTTTTCTCTTTTATCTGTATTCAGTTCTTTACCATGTTTTTTGAGGAGGTTGGAATGTCACATAAAAGAAAACTAGAGTAAAGAAACCCAAAATGTTGCAAATGTTTAGCTCACATAATCCAGGTTTGAAGTAAAAACTTTAATGGGTATTTCTACAAGACTTTGTCCTTACATCCATGTAAGCTGCTCCTGTGTTTAATTAGTGTGATTGGTAATTCTCTACTACTGGATGACAGAAAAACTGAAAGAAAATTCCAAGGATGTTAAAAAGTTATACTGCGTTCAAAACATCTAATACATTTCTTATTTTGAAGATAAAGAAAAAGCATGCAATGTGGGCGCTGGGAGTTTTTAAATACTTTATATTTTAATTTGGTATAATTCTAGACTTCCAGAAAAGTTGCAAAGAGAGTACAGACAATTCCTTTATAGCCTTCATCCAGTTTCCCCTAATGTTATTATTGACAGAACCGTGGTGCATTTGTCAAAACTAAGAAACAGACATTGGTACAGCACTATTAACTAAACTACAGATTATGTGAATCACCAGTTTTTCCACTAATGCCCTTTTACTATTCCAAGAGCTCCAGGATTTCACATACCATTTAGTACAATTTTTATTAAAGCAGAATCTGGTTCTTCTCAACCCATGAAGTACATGGTAGACAGATAATTGGTATAAGCAGCCCCAGCTTATTAGCCTGCCAGGATGCTTGTGATTCTTGGTCTTGTCCTCTTGAGGAAAAAGCTATGGGAAAAAATTGAAAGAAGAGGTTCAGACATGTCACACAGACAGAGAGAGCATATACGCAGTGCAACCCACTGTTACGTGTGGAAGTGAACTCATAGCACGTAGCCCCCAGCCATCCTCTCCTGTGGGACCCAGGCTTCAGACATCAACACTGTGACCAGGTTCACGCAGAATTGTTATCCAGCCGCCTTCCTGTTGGATCCATTCTGATTTTTCATGCCGGCTTGCGAGTTGTCTAAAAATTCATGATCTTCTATGGATATTTGAATCGTTTCCAGTTTGGGTCTATTATAAATAATGCTGCTATGAACTCATACATGTCTTTTAGTGAGTACATATTTCCACTGAATATATACCCATGAGTGGAATTGCTGGTTCATAAGTTATGCCCATAATTCAACTTCAAGAGATCTTACCAAATATTTTTTCAAAGTGATTATACCAATTCACATTCTCACTAATAGTACATGAAACTTCTCCCTGTTCCATCTTTATCAGTATTTGGCACTGTCTTTTAATTCTGGTCTTTCTAGCAGAGGTGTAGGAGTGCTACATTGTGGTTTTAATTTAAATTCCCTAACGAACAATGATGTTGATACACTTTTACATGATTTGTTAGCTATTTGGACACTCGCTTTTATTAATTAGCTGTTCAAGTCTTTTGCGCGTTGGACGAATCTATTGGACTGTCTTTTGAAATTTTTAGCAGTTCCTTACACATTCTGGAAAAATGCCCTCAGTCAGAAAGATGCATTTTCTCCTAGTCTGTAGCTTGTCTTCATCATAATAGTGTATTTGAAAGAATGGGTCTTAATTTTAATGACATAATTAATTTTTTCCTTTAAATCTGGCTCCATAGATATTTAACTAGCCTAATTTTTTTGTGAGAGAGCACAATAATGTTGGGAGCTCCAATCTATGTGGTTCCAGAGTTTTGACAAATGCTTTATTTTAAAGCTTTATTGTCTCATCTTTCGTCTTTAGATCTGTAATCTGAGACTACACTTGCGTATAGTGTGAAGTAGGGCTTAAATTTTCTTCCCCTTTTTAAAAATACAACATCCAATTGATCCACCTCCTTTGTTGAAAAGAACATTTTCCCCCCGTTGAACTACAGTGTTATCGTTGTAATAAATCAAGTGATCTATACACGGGAGTCTATTCTGAGTGCTTACTCTTCACCTGTTCTACGTGTCAATCCTTGAGCCAATACTACCTTCTCTTAATTATTCTAGCTTTATAGTAAACCTTGACACTAATAAGTCTTTCGTTTTGCTTTTCTTTTTCAATATGATTTCGGCTATTCTTGGATTTTTGTATTTCTATTTAAATTTTAAGAATTAGCTACCATCCTTCTCCACCACCACCATTCTGGGATTTTTTTTTTTTTTAAGATTTTATTTATTTGACAGAGATAGAGACAGCCAGTGAGAGAGGGAACACAAGCACGGGGAGTGGGAGAGGAAGAAGCAGGCTCATAGTGGAGGAGCCTGATGTGGGGCTCGATCCCATAACGCCAGGATCACGCCCTGAGCCGAAGGCAGACGCTTAACCGCTGTGCCACCCAGGCGCCCCACCATTCTGGGATTTTAGTTAAGATTAAACTTTATCAACATATCACTGCAGGAAAAAATTGACATGTTTATAATATTGGATTTTCCAATCCATGAAGATGGTGTATCACTTCTTATTATTTTGTTTTGTTTCTCCTTTTTTTAAAGATATAATGTACATATAATAAATTTCATACTTCTTAATTGATGGTTCTGTGAGTTTTGACAAATGCATATAGTCATGGTAGCACCAGCTTAAATGAGATATGGAATATTTTCATCATCCAAAAACCCTTTGTTGCACCTTTGTGGTCAACCCTTCTCCCTCCCATGATCCCTCAAAACTACTGATCATTGTTCTGTCCCTGTGGTTTTGCCTATTCAAAAATGTCATATAAATGGTATCATAGAGTACTCAGCCTTTTCAGCCTGGCTTCTTTTACTTAGCATATTTGAGATTCATCCATGCTGACGTATTTTCTCCTTTTTACTTTTGAGTGGTATTCCACGGCATGGATATACCACAGTTTATCCTTTAGGTAGTTGAAAGACATTTGGGCTATTTCCATGTTTTGGCAATTATAAATGATGCTACTATAAACATTTCAGTACAAATTTTTATGTAAAAATAGTTTTCATTTCACTTTCAGTACCTAAGAGTGCAATTACAGAGTTTTATAGTAAGTGTACATTTAACCTCATAAGAATCTAGTAAACTATTTTCCAAAGTGGTTGTAGCATTTTTGCTTTCTCATCAGCAGTATATGAGTATGTTGGTGCCTCTATAACCTCACCAACGCTTGGTGTTGGTCTTTTCATTTTTTTAATGACTAATGTTATTATCTTTTCATGGGCTTATTTGCCATCCATATCTTCTTTGGTGTTTAAATATCTTCTTGAGGGCTGCTTAAATATTCTACCCATTTTAGAAGACGTGAACAGATTTCCAAAGAAGACTTCCAGATGGCCAACAGACACACGAAATGTTGCTCAACATCACTCATCATCAGGGAAATGCAAACTACAATGAGATATCATATCACACCTGTCAGAATAGCTAAAATTAACAACACACAAAAAACTAAGTGTTAGTGAGGACATGGAGAAGGGGGAACCCTCTCACACTGTTGGTGGGAATGCAAACTTATGCAGCCACTGTGGAAAACAGTATGGAGGTTCCCCAAAAAGTTAAAAATAGAACTACCCATGATCTGGTAATCACACTACTGGGTGTTTTCCCAAAGAATATGAGAACACTAATTTGAAAATATACGTACACCCTTATGTTTATGGCATCATTATTTACAATAGCCAAATTATGGAAGCAGTCCAAGTGCCCATCCACAAATGAATGGATAAAAAAGATGTGAGATATGTATATTATTACTCAGCCATAAAAAAGAATGAAATCTTACCATTTGCAACAGCATGGACGGATCTAGAGAGTATAATGCTAAGCTAAATGAGTCAGTCAGAGAAAGACAAATACCATATGATTTTACTTACATATAAAATTCAAGAAACAAAACAAACAAAGGGGGGAAAAGACAAACCAGAAAATAGACTCTTAACTATGGAGAACTGATGGCTACCAGAGGGCAGGTGGGGGAGGGAGACAGGGGTGAAACGGGTGAAGGGATTAAGAGGACACTTACCATGATGAGCACTGAGTAATATATAGAATTGTTGGATCACTATACTGTACACCTGAAACTAATATAATCCTGTATGTTAACAACACTGAGGGGTGCCTGGGTGGCTCAGTCAGTTAAGTGTCCAGCTCTTGGTTTCAGCTCAGGTCATGATATCATGGGTTGTGGGATCAGGTCCTGCATCTGGATCCACACTCAGCTTGAAGATTCTCTCCCTTCCCCCCTCCCCAAATAAATAAATAAATCTTTTTTTAAAAAAAGAACTACACTGAAACTAAAATAAAATATAAATAAATAAATATATTGTCCTTTTTTGTGATTGGATTATTTTTTTATTATTAGCGAGCTTGGGAGTGCTTTATGCATTCTGGATACAAGTTCTCTATCAGATATGTGTTTTGCAAATATTTTTCCCAATTTTCTTATTCTTTTGAAAGTTTGTTTTTGAAGAGCAGAAGTATTTAATTTTGATGAAGGCAATTATCAATATTTTTTTCAGGAATCATGTTTTTGATGTTATATCTAAGAAATCTTTGTGTAACCCAAGGTCACAAAGATTTTCTTCTATGTTCTTTAAAATTTGTATAGTTTTTTATTTCTCTTTTAGTTCTGTAATCCATTTTTATTTATTTTTTATATATGATACAAAATATGGATTGATTCATTTTTATATATGAATGTGCAATTGTTCCAGCACACACAGATAGACATATTCATATTTCTTTTTTTTTTTTTTTTTAAAGTTTTTTTTTTTTTTTTTGAAGGGAANGAGACAGCCAGTGAGAGAGGGAACACAAGCAGGGGGAGTGGGAGAGGAAGAAGCAGGCTCATAGCAGAGGAGCCTGATGTGGGGCTCGATCCCATAACGCCGGGATCACGCCCTGAGCCGAAGGCAGGACGCTTAACCGCTGTGCCACCCAGGCGCCCCGACATATTCATATTTCTTTACCTACTATATCCACTTGTTCTACATTGAACTGTTTTTGCACATTCGTCAAAAAAATCAATTGATCATTTACATGTGGGTCTACCCCTGGACCCTGTGTTCTGTCCCAGTGATCTACACATCTATTCTTTCACCAATATCCTTAGTCTGGTTTTTAAAGGAACTTTCTCTAGATTTGTACCTGACTACCCTGTTTTTGTGCTGGTCTGCTGCATGATATAGATGAGAACAGAAACGATTTTCTAAAGAATGTATTTTCTGAGCCTTAGCTCTCCATTACCATTAAACAATGTCCCTCTAACTGTTTTAGTAAACATGTAGACTCTTTCTTTGGGATATTTTTTTTTTATCCATGTCCTTCTTATTGTTTTGCTATAGAAAATGCATTAGGATAAAGTTATCTGAAGATGACAATAAAAGGAAACTCCCTTAAGCAAGCTAACCATGGGTCCAAGAGATGCTCTACCATTTTTCTGTATGTTCAGTGGCCCTCAACCACTGCCAAATACAGAAACACACAGACCAGCACACATATATTTATTGGCTGATCACAAATTCTTCTCCCCACCTTCATTCCAGTATTCTTCACCCAACTTTCTTTTCTATAAAATCCTTCTCATCTTGGGGGACCTGGATGGCTCAGTCAGTTAAGCATCTGCCTTTGGCTCAGTCATGATCTCAGGGTCCTGGGATCGAGCCCCTGGTAGAGCCCCTCTTTGGGCTCCCTGCTCAGCAGGGAATCTGTTTCTCTCTCTCCCTGTGCTCCTCCCTGGCTTGCGCACTCTTGCTCTTTCACTCTCTCTCTCTCAAATAAATAAACTCTTTAAAAATAAAGAAATAAATAAAATCCTTCTCACCTTAAAAATTCTCTATGTCCCATCATCATTCCCTAGCTCAATCCTTAGTCGCCTATCTTTTCTATTAATATATATAAAAAGGAAAAAGAGACACTGAAGTTAAATATAAAGCATACATTCATTTTTCAGATTTATTGTTAAGTGACATTGATGGAGAATTAAGCATAATAAAAAGTAGATGTCATAGTACTTTAGAACAAGAAAATAAAAATAAAAAATATTCTAAGATGGGTCTCTGTCAAAACCAGAACCAAAGGTACAAGTACAGTGAGAAGTGCACAGCTGAACTGAACATAAATGTCATCAGAGGTGTAATGGAAAGGGACCATCTGGCATCCCATTTTTAATTACATGATAATGAAAAGACCCTGCAATGTGATCCCCCTGAGGTTTCTGGATAGGCTGTTCCCTAAGATAGCCCCAACGAAGGTAATAGGCAGGAATTTGGGTGGAATCTTGAGTAGGAACAAAGGAAGAAGTGTCTTATGGTTATGTATAAATATGTAAAATCAACCATCAAAATCCATTCATGTCTGAGAACATCTGGGACACCTCAGAGCTCTTGCTTTCCCTGAAGCCCCTGATCAGGTCAGCGTGGCAATAAATCATGTAGCTGCCTATCCAAATTGCCTCATCTATTCTGGTTGACATTAAAGAAACCATGGACCAGGAATGATGGTACACACTTATCCAGTGCCCAGTTCAAGTTGGCCTATTAAAGATGTAATTAGGACACACTGCATCTTGAGTTGGCTTTCTTGCCTTTGTGACTCTCCAGAGACTTCCAACTGCCAGAATGGGGAATACACATGTTGTTATTCTCCTCTTCATGTCAGCATAACAGTGTCCATCTTGTTTTGTTTTGGAGAAAATAAAACTTTAAGAAAATAAAATATCATGAATGACATTAATCACTGTGAACACAGGAGCATTTAATTTCTTTGATTCTTGCCCACGCCTAAACTCCATCTATGCAGGCAAGTGTAAAGTGATTACTCATTTAATATTCTAATAAAAATGGTGATATTTTCTTGTAACAAATGAAAAAACAGGCAGAGTGATTTAGTAAAGGAGATACCTTTACTCGGGGGGATCCTATCCTAAGATGATAGGATGATGGGGTATACAAGTAATATAAAATATACCTTAGAGTTGAAAAAAATAGGCCAATACAGGTCAGATTCTACTTGAAAACCATCTGGTTCAAAATACCTCTAAAAATCACTTTAATAAATAAGCAGATGGCCCTAAGAAACTGCTTTGCCAATATGATTACAGATAATTTTATTAAATTCTCAATAACAGATATCTACCAGGCCTACTTATGTCAAACATGCTACCATTAATCATCTAAGTTGTAACTGCATTTGTCTTCAAAATTAGAAGAGTTTTTAAATGCTGGCCAAAGTCAGTGTTAAGAATAAGTCAACTACCAGAAGAGCTAAACCAACATGACTTGAACAAACTTTGAAAGAACAAAGTATAATATGGAGGGGACAAACTTAAGTTTATAAGCAAAATAGAAATGGGAAAAATTTTGAAGGAAACCCAAACACCTGGTTTGTATGGCCAATGCTGTTGATGAGAATCTTTAGTCCAACGGCCCTACACAGACCCCTCTGTCTCACTCTTCACAGCTGTAATTTGAGAGAAAGGAAAGACAACGCTATCTTCACTTTCCTCTCCACATCACAAGTACAGAAGTTTTGATTCACAGTCTAGATACTCCATGATAGGGACACCTGGGTGGCTCAGTCAGTTAAGTGTCTGCCTTCGGCTCAGGTCATGATCTCAGAGATCTGGGATTGAGCCCCACATTGTCATCAGACTCTCTGCTCAGTGGGGAGTCTGCTTCTCCCTCTCCCCTCTCCCTCTGCACTTCCCCTCCCCCACCCCAGCTTGCACTCATACTCTCTCTCTCTCTCCAATAAATAAATAAAATCTTTAAAAGAAAAAAGATACTCCATGATATCTCAGCAAAATTTTGTATCAGGAAATTAGAATTACTTAACTGACTATGCTAACAAAAAAATATATAGAAGATACCTTATAAATATAAAGCACTATATACACATAACCTATACCAATTAGCCATTATTATAATCATTTTACAGGGAAAAGGTTATTTGGAACATCATAAATGAGTTAAGATTGTAATTAGGCATATAGTTTATCTTCAGTACTGGGGATTACGGACTATGTTCACCAAATATTAGATAGTTTGTGATATACCTGATGTAATTAAATGGTAGAAATTAAAATAGTAATCAGGGTCTTGATTTCCCAATTCTTATTTTGTTAGATTATCTAGCCTTTAATCCTAAGAAAATTGGGCACTATGTAATTATAATGATTAAACATAATAAATTATAATAAATAAGCCTATAGCACCTATCATTTTGTCACTTTCCCTTCCAAGTTTCTCATCCTCACAATTTACTATTTAAAAAATCAACTTAACTGAAGTGGGAGATTATGGTGCAGTTGGATAAATTCAATGCCTATTATGTATCCCACATCCACTGAAGCAGAAAATTCCAGCCACTTAATGGTCAACATATTTTTTTTTAAGTTTTTCTTCTAAAAGTTTCTAGGAAACTGCATCCTTTTCAAGAATTCAAAACACACTCGTATCATTAAAATAAAACCAGCATAAATGTACAATCTCTAAGAATTGATCTCTTTTTTTTTCAAAAGAGGGTGCTGCATCCCAGATTTGTAAAGAAAACTGGTCTGGACACTGAGATTTCTGGAATTCCCAATTTTCCAGCAGGTATAAACACTGAAGTAAATATTTTCTTGGTTGCCAAACCAGAAGGAATCCATCTGAGAAGAAAGGGAGAGAATGTTTTCATCAGATTTGTTTTTTTTTTTTTTAATTATGCTGTTTCTCATAAAGGAAGATGATAAAGTTGGTTCATGGTCAATGGAATGTGCATTTTGAGCCGATCATTAGTGATGTCATCCTCTTGTGCCAGAACTAACCATCCCTGGATTCTCCAATCCCCATCAGGCCAATCAGCACTTACTCCTATTCTCTCCTGGACTGTTCACTGCCCCTTGCAGATCAGCTGTTCTCTGAAATGCTACATACCCCCAAATTACCTTTCCTCATTTCCTCCAGTTCTGTGAAATAATAGGAAAAATGTTTGTATATATATAAACATATGTGTAAAATATATGTGTTTTATATATACATATATAACAAGTAATACATGTTATATATTAGATTCTTTCCCTGGTTGCTAGCATAGAGCTCCTAAAATTTTTATAATTTCCTGATAAAAACACTGGGAGCATTTTTTGTTTGACTATTTGTCTTTGGCCCTGGTGCCTGACCCAGAGCTGCTAAATCTCTTGTAATTTTCTGGGTGATGGGAGTGTCCTCTGTTCTAATGTGGTGACTCTTGTTGGGCTCCTGGATATCTTCAAGACAGAGGGTGGTCACCAGAAACACCAAGCCATGATTATTAAAAGCCTAGAACTTTCAGCCACTTCCCATCCTCCAGGAAAGGGTAAAGGACTAGAGATAAATTTACAGATTGATCATGCCTGTGTGATAAAGCCTTATAAAAATCCCTAAGTACTGGGTTTAGAGAGCTCTCAGGTTGCTGAACACATGGAAGACTGGGATGGTGGCCTGCCTGGAGAGGGCACAGAAGCCCCTCACCCTTCCTCCCACATCCTGCCCTATGCATCTCCTCCATCTGGATGTTCATCTGTACCCTTTATCATATCCTTTTATAATAAACCAGTATATGTAAATATTTCCCTGAGTTCTGTGAGCCATTCTAACAAATTATCAAATTCAAAGAGGGAAAATCAGGGAACCTTGACTTATAGCTGGTCAATCAGAAGTACAAGTGATAACTTAAAACTTGTGGTTGGGACCTGAAGGTGGGAGAGGTCAGTCGTATGCGACCAAGCCCTTAACATGTGGGATCTGACACTGTCTCTGAGTAGATGATGCCAGAACTGAGTTGAACTGTAGGACATTCAGCTGGTGTGAGAGGATTGCTGGTGTGGGGGGAAACTCCACATATCTGGTAACTAGAAATGTCAGAAGTGAAATGTGGTAGTAGTAGGAGAATAAAGGAAACACAAGATTGTTTTTCCTATAGAAGTCCCCAAACTCTTATTCTTATCCCAGGCTTTCCTCAATAACCCACCTCTCCCACCAACAGTTTCTAGTTAGTAGTAGACGAGCTAGTGAAACTGATTTAAACTAAGATCTAACATTTTAAAGGGACTATTTGTTGACACAAATGGCTCTCTAGCCAGTAGGGGGCTTACAGAATTATGGGAGTATGAAGGCTCATACCAGTAGGAGACCATTCCATATACCTTCTAGCCCTTGTCCTGCCACTCCTCTATTGACACCTCCTCTATCAAGATCCTTCTCTTGACCAACGACACATATTTAAAAGGAGGTAAACTAAGATTCTGAATGCAGTTGATTCTATGGATCAGAGATACACTTGGTGACACTGTTATTAGACTTGACATCCAGGCCACTTGAGCATTATGCTGTAGTTTCATGTTACCCAAGTGTGGTCAACAGACCGGCAACATCAACATCTCCTGGGAGCTTGTTAAATATGCAGATTCTCTGGGCTCCATCTTAGCCCACTAAATCTCCAAGGATTTGCAGACACAGTAATGTTTGAGAAGCTGCTGTAATTTAGAGAGTTGAACATCACCAGCAAGTTTTAACAGGTGATACATGGTTGCACTGAGTGTGTAAGCTGATCTCCTGCTCTTGTTATAAGCAGGAATCACGGGGATATCTGCAGAGCACCTTTGTTCCTATCTAGTCCATATGAAGTAATGGGAGAAGAATGTCCTGGCAGTAGAAATAGCCAAGGCTGGAAGCAAGCTTTGCTCTGTTACCCTCATCTGTTCTCAGCTGCTTTCAGACTTCAAAAATGAACTTTCTGGTTTCAACATCCACACCATGTTATAGTCATTAGGCAGAATACTATCTGGACTCCACATAGGCACTGTATTGACACCCCGGCAGTGCATTCTGTTGCAAAGCCAAAACCAAAGCTAAAGGACATTCAACATAATTGCTCCAAATGACAAAAATACCTAGACATAATTCTTTGATGGACCTTTCTATTGCAAAGATAGAGAGAATCTTGTTATCCACAGCAACTGTCAGATAATTTTGTCATGTTCATTTTATATGTCAGGAGATAGAAAAGGAGAGGTGTAAAATGAACGTATCGGTAATGCTTATAAGCCAGCCACATCACCTAGGATGAAAAAACAGTCAAGTACTCCCCAAATAAGGAATAAAATTAAGCCTCATGTTTGATTCACATGCCTATGAAAATGCATCCCTTTCATTTCTAAAGATGATGTAAGCCATGAAAGCTGGTGACATGCCAACAGTCAGGGTCCTAGCCTCCAAGGGACAAGGAGACAAGGAGAAATACTTGTTTAGGGACAAGGAGAAATACTTCTGTGACTTCAACAGCTAAGTCTAGTGGAAGAACTGCATGTGTTCTGCCTAAAACTCTCCAAGCTAGCCTACTGTAACACAGAATAGCGTGTACTATGTATTTCTGCATAAGTTTTCAATGAGTAGGAAAGAGCCCATAATGGGGAATGTGTAAGGGAGATCAAAAAATGATTTAAAAAGTAAAACAAAACACATTCTATCCCAGCAGAAATAGTAATCTGATCAAAACCACATCCTAGTAAAATATTTTGCCAGCATCCTCTGTGTATTGAGTACCTTTTTTCCCTTTGGGTTTTCTCATTAGAAATGAAAATATTATATGGGGGTTTTTTCCCCAAGAATTTCCTCATTGGCCTTTTCCCACTAGTTTTGGTGTCCTCGTGAAATTAAGAGAAAACAACTGTGGTAAAGAAATAGGTGTGCATAGCCACCACAAGAGCATACATCAACCCAGGCCTGTGTCTCTAATGCTGGCAATAATATCAGCAAAGGTGCATCTAAAAAAACCAAAAACAAAAAAACAAAAAAAATCAGGCACCAGAGTCCAAGAAAACTTGGTTTATATAATGCTTGGTTTTCATGAAAACTCATCTTTCTAATTTCCCTAACTCCAGCTCTGCTGTAATTACTTCTTACACAGCTCTTAAACTGCTATACCTACCTTGATGTTACCATATGTGTAAGGACATTCACTGGGCAAGGATCATGTTTTTTAAATTCTTCCCACTGCCACAGTTCAGAGTTTGGGACAGTGCACACAAATGAGTACTCATTTTCTAAAAATAAAAGAAACTCATAACTTTTTGAGGCAGAAAGAAAGTTAAATGGTTCTTTGGGTGGAGACAGAGGGTTAAGTATGGTGAAGCAATAAAAATGTTATTGCTCAATGAACAGCATGCTCAGTCCATATAATTTAACTATATGCAGATGCATGAGGCATACTGAGAGGAAATTCTTGGCCTAAGCTACCTCAGGCCCTGGACCCTACTGGCAGCCACCGATAAGGGAAAGATGGCCTTAGTCCTTACCCTTATCGGCTTTCACCTGGCCAGAGGAGATGCTGAAAGTCAGGCCTGGATTGCTAATCCTTTCCTTGGGCCCCCCAGAACCACAGGGCAAGCTTCCTCTCATATTCATTACATTCATTTGTCAACAACCCTGAAAAATTTGGATAAAGACAGGTGGGGATAGGGAAAAGATGAGAAAGACAGAGATAGAGATAGAAATAGAGAGAAGGGACTGGACCACATCCACCAACACACATACAACGTAGCCCAGATCTACCAATTTGGTTTAAGAGATTTAGCTGAAGTTGCACTGTCCTCATTAATGCCATCAAGAAATTTCAGCCTTAGGCAGTCTTTATCTTCATGCCTTTTTCCTTAACCATAATATCCTGTTACTATTTTATTTTACATGCCAATTCTGCACGATTTACTTAGCTGTCTCAGGAAAATGCTATGTTACGATACCACAGAAGACATTAAACTTGATAGAAAGTCGTCTAACGTTTTGACATTTCAGTTTCACCATTAAGCTTTCTTATTCAAATCCCAAAAGAAGCAGTGGGTAAGGTGACAATGTTTACTTTAATCACTTCTTTGTTTTTTTTTTTTTTTTTTTTTTTTTTTTNTTTATTTATTTATTCTACAGAGATAGAGACAGCCAGCGAGAGAGGGAACACAAGCAGGGGGAGTGGGAGAGGAAGAAGCAGGCTCATAGCAGAAGAGCCTGATGTGGGGCTCGATCCCATAACGCCGGGATCACGCCCTGAGCTGAAGGCAGACGCTTAACCGCTGTGCCACCCAGGCACCCCTACTTTAATCACTTCTTTGAATTTTGAAAACGATTTGAAATTTTCCTCGGCTTATATTAGGGGAAATTTTTAAGTAAAGTTCCAAAGTAACTTCATTTGGGGTGCCTGGGTGGCTCCATCGTTGGGCATCTGCCTTCAGCTCGGGTCGTGATCCCAGGGTCCTGGGATCGAGACCCACATCAGGATCCCTGATCAGCAGGAAGCCTGCTTCTCCCTCTCCCACTCCCCCTGCTTGTGTTCCCTCTCTCGCAGTCTCTTTCTCAAATAAATAAAATAAAATCTTTAAAAAATAAAACAATAAAGTAACTTCATTTGACAGTGAATTTTTAAAACAAGCGATGATCGTAGAGCCAAGGCCAACTTCAGATAGATGTGTGTGAGTTCTTCCCAGAAGGTTGACTACCGCCGGCATTGCTAAGTCAGGAGGGGACAGCCCACGAGTCTCCCTTTGGCAATGAGCAGCCACATGTAGTCAGAAGTACATAAAAGGAAAAAGTGAAAACATCCTGTTTTGCCAAAAGCTTGTCTCAGTATCTCCTCTCTGCTGGCACCACCATGTTTTCCAGAGCCTGAACCCCGCCTATTTTGCTATCTCAGTAAGGAAGACATCTTGCTATTGACACCTATTCTCTGGACTTCACCATTTTGCATTCTAACCTGTGACACCCAGGACAACCCTATTCTATGAATTCAAACTCCTTCCCTTAGTCTGTCTAAAACCAAAGCAAACTAGGCCTCTCCTTCCAATTCATACTCTTCGCCCTGTTCACCTTAACTATTCCTGGCCCACTGCTGCCCCAGAGTGACAATTTGGCATTAGTTAGCACATGCTGGAAGGACTGATGCTCCCCAAACAAAAGACATAGCATGCTTTAAGAGCCCATATATATATATACACACTCCAATATTAATGAAAATACGGCATCACTGCTAACATTTCTCCAAAGAGGAATTTGTGGTGAAAGCCTTAGAGGGTAAGCAAGACAAAGACATGGCCTTCCGTTACATTGGGCACACCTACTTGACCACAGAGAGGCTGCAACTCAGCCATGCCGCAGGCTTAGGGGTAGTGAATTCGCTCTCTGTTCAGCTCCATCTTCGTGACCACCAACGACCAGTGTAATTCCTTGCGAGGCTAACCCCTGTCACCAGCTGAGCTTGGCACAGAGCCCATTTTCTGCTCCACTTGCAAATACCTTCTTAAACCACCTTATATGACCAGTTCAGTTCTCAGGCTACTCTAGCACAGCTGTGGCCAGCTGCACGCAGCCTCCAGCCCAGTCATGGATTATGTACCAGATGATTCTTGTCCACTGAAAATACTAGAAACAACAAGGAATACATCATACTGCTGAGAAACTGGATCCACCAAGAGAGACCAAAGGAAAGCTATGACATTTGAGGAACAGGGAAACACTTCCCGCACGAGTATTTGCTGAAACAGGTATATTATGAGGAAATTAATCCCTGGATTCCCAGACACGCATTTATTTTCTGGTTCCTTTGTTTTTAATTTTGTCTCTTTTTTGGTGGGAGGAAGTTTCGGAGAAGGAGAAACTCTCATACTTTACCCAATACATTTTCTTTTCTTCTCTCTCAGACAGCAAAAACAACTTTGGATACTCTACTGGAATGTTGTCACAGCTCTGAAAGTGGAAACCAATGTAACTATGGCCAGAAAGGACAAAGAACAGAGGTTCCACGTGGTATAATGAGTAACGCCTTTTAAAAAACTCAGAAAACTGACCAACATTTGAGAACGAACTTGGTCTAACCTAATATTTCCATATAGAGGGGTAAGCAACTACAATTTGAATCGTTGTTACTAGATAGATAATTTAAGCTCCACAGGGTAGCTGGACGTTTTCAACGTAAAGGCAACTTAAGAGCATTACCATCTGAGCATTATTAACCTCTTCGAAACGCTTCTTGGCACAGGTTCCCAATGGCCTTCACTGAGTTTCTGTCGTTCTTTCCCTCCTGCTGCTCTGTGTCTTCCCACACTCAGCTAGTGGAACATTTGGATCATTTTTAAAGTGGGTGAGGGAAGAGACTGAGAAAAAGAAATAAGTGAAGAACAGGATTACTCTCTCGTAGTAATAAATATTTGACTTGAGAAGCGCCTAACAATAAATCTCAGCTCTACAGACAGACACACAACGGTAGTGCTGCTTTCGTTCATATATGAGATCTTTGAAAAAGACGCTCAGTCTTCAACTATGAAAAGTTGAATGTGCCTCGGTTTGATTCACTCTTTCCCAGTGTACCCACATCTAATAAAGTTTTCCTTTTCAAAGAGCTAAGTAAATGCCTGCATCGTGTCTCTCTGCTTGCTAATTATTTAAAGAGATGATTCAACGCCATGGTTAAAAATGCAAGAAGTTTTTATTACCAAGGGTCAATCTTCAGACCATGGCAAAACAGTTTACTTCATGATACTTCTTAAAATTCTTTTCCCACTGACAAATTTGGCCCCTTCATAGAGGCAGGATCAGTGAGATTCTGGAAGGAGAAAGCCTCGGGTTTGCCAAGAGTCTCCCCTACTAGGCTGATGACACCTATTAAAACTCCAGAAAGGAAAATCCTCCGGAGGTCAGGCAGCAGGAGTTGCCGTCCTAGGTCCCAACTGTTTCTCAATTTAAAGTGAGTCAGGCAATGGCGCAATAGCATTCCAGGTGCCTGAAGGAGCCTGAATTGTTTTGCAACTTTAACGGCATCTTTATGAAGGCAATGGGTCATGCAGAGATGATGCTACTGTTTCTGTGAAATTTTAGTGGGACCCAGAGCAAACTGCAAATCCATTCGGCATTTCTCTTTTCCTAATACCAGCCTCTGCCCACCATGTGTCTCTGGGCATTAAGAGACGTGCATCTCAGAAACAAGTTGGAAAGAATAGGTTTCACTGAAGGCATGCTCATTCTGGATTCAAAATTATCAACATGTGGCACTTGGGGCTGAGAACAGAGTGACAGTCATCTGTGGCAGAAACTGCCATAGTTGTCCCTCACTATTTTTTGCTTCCTGTGGTCATAGAATTACTGAGCTAGATAGGTATTTGACCACCTGGAATAAATAAATACTCTTCTTCCCAGCCTCTTTTCATTTAGGTGTAGCCATTTGTCTAAATTCTGGCCTGAGGGATATAAATAGAAGTGATATATGTATGGGCAATTTACGGTAAATAATCTTAAAGGGACAGAGTAGAGGTATCTTCCCCTTCTCCTTCTTCCTGCTACCTGAAAAGTAACATGATGGCTGGAGCTGAAACAGCCTTCTTGGACCATGGTGTGACCTTGAGAAGAGAGGTCACCAAGTTAGGGGGCACTAGATCCCTGAGGGCTTTGTGGAGCACAGCCTTGCTAATGGCCAGGGACTTTTTCCTCCAGACATACA
Organism: Ailuropoda melanoleuca; assembly: GCF_002007445.2. NCBI lineage: Eukaryota > Metazoa > Chordata > Mammalia > Carnivora > Ursidae > Ailuropoda > Ailuropoda melanoleuca. Next base: position 127,796,040 of record NC_048222.1, read on the forward strand.
ATGGAGACATAAACTATTTCATTTTCAGTTTTAGTGTTACTTTAACCCAACTCTTTTCCCGATATATCATCCAACACTTTTTCACAGTGCCTTAGCTCAAAATGTTTCCAGATGCAGTTTGTTTTTGTTTTTTAAAATACCTCCATAGATGGAAAAAGGAAAAAGGAAAGAGGAAAGAGGAGAGGGGAGGGGAGGGAAGGGGAGGGGAGGGGAGGGGAGGGAAGGGAAGGATGCTAAGGCTGCCATTGTAAGAGTTTCCTGCACATTTATTTCCAAGCATAAGAAAACTGGCAGTTTTTTCCTCTCCCTTACTTGGCCATTTATTCTCATACCACATCCTATTTCACTTTTCTCACCTAGTGTATACCCTGGAGATTTTAAGTCAACTATAGGATGAATTCTTCAGCAGACAGTCATAACATGTACAAAAATGAAGTGTTTACAGAGTTTTAGAGGTCTCTGAAAACACTTTTCTGAGAACAGCCATTTTAGTACTATAAGGCCTTTGATCAATTTCTGAAATCAAATTCTCAGCCATTGAACTTAGTAGGAACTTATCGAATTAAAAAAAAACATCTAAATAGTAATCACTATTCTCCAAATGCGTTAATTCATGTGAGAAGCTACTGCTATGGAAAGTTATTTATAGTCAAATAAAGTTCCTTGTTTATGTGCATCTTACATACACATACACACACACACATGAATGTGAGCTTCATGAGGTCAGGAATAGAGTAATTTACTCAATAACTATCTGTAAATCAGTGCAAAAAAAATTTTTTAAATCAGTGCAAAGCTTCCTGGACTATTATTTTTTTTCATTTGTGTATCTCTTCCATCTTCCTTCTACATCTGGATTGATGGCATGAAGGAAAAGGAGAAAGACTCTGAAGACAAAAAGTATTGGGATAATTAAAGTAGACCCACTTAATAAAGCATGAGATCCACATCCTCCACTCAAAGGAACTTCACTAGATATGAAATAGTCTCTTTCCGGCTAGAATCACACACCTAATGTTATTATTCCACCAATAATTCTGCATTGATCTTGTCACAACCTTCCCTATTTGGGAACCAATTTAGCAATTGGTTCACCATGGCACCATTTTTCAATGGTAAAATAGTTGAAAGGAGACTGGGTTTTGAACTCAGGGAGACGTGGGGTCAATGCTCTTTCAACACTTAGCTGAAAAGTGAAGTCCCCCTCTAACTCTCTCCCTCTGCTTTCTTCCTGATAAACAGAGATGATAATGTTAAGTAACATACAAATTATCACAAGGATTAAATAAAACTCTAGGACAATGTGTGGCACATGGCAACACCCAACGTAGCAATGATGGTGGTTGTGATTATGAGCTCTTGTGGTAGCTGTCACAGGGCTTCTCTGGGATATGCCTGGCTGATGCCCCTGGGTGGATGAATAGGCACATAGCAGGTCAACTCTCGAGGTCTTCCTCCTTCATCTGAAAACTAAAGACTTGGACCAGATAATTTCTAGGAACTGTCTAACTCTAATATGTGATTAGTCTGCTATTATGACTCTGTTAAAATAATTGGGAAAAATATTAAACACATATTTCTTTTTTCTTAATCTGAATTTAGGGGACTAGCATATTTGTATTGGATATTCTCACGGTGACTCATTTGTTGGATAACTTCTGTCAAGTCTAACTAAATTAAACTTCATACTCCGCATTTATCAAATAATTGGGAATCCTATGATTCACATAACCAACAGGGGTATTGAGAAAACCATTTAACAAATGCAGAAGGAATTCATGCAAAAAGCATTGAGCTTATTGTCAAAATTGTATTATTCTCTGAAATCATTTTATAAATTTAACATGTAATATAATTCTCTTGTGAAACTTATATATCAAATATTTTAATCCATGGGGCTGTATGAAATAAGTGTGAGATAAGAGAAGATACATATGTTCATCTCTGTTCCCCATTCATGGCACAGAACTACTAAAAACCTTGTAACTTCCTAAGGGACAAGTGACAAGAAGCACCTTTTGTTCTAATATTTGGTCTTTAACCCTGCTTCCCGACACAGGGCTCCTGAAACCCAAGTAATTTCCTGGGTAATAAGAGTATCTTTTGTTCTAATGAGGCATCTCTGGGTGGGCTCCTGGATGCCTCCTGAATGAGGGCTGCTCACCAGAAAGACCAAGCCATGATTAGAAGCTTGGAACTTTCGGCCTCACCCCCCATTCTCTTGAGAAGGGAGAAGAACTGAAAATGGAGTTAATTGGATTAAGAAGCTGTGGTCCATGGATTAAGAAGCTGTGGTCCATATATACAATGGAATATTACTCAGCTCTCAGAAAGAACGAATTCTCAACATTTGCTGCAACATGGACGGCACTGGAGGAGATAATGCTAAGTGAAATAAGTCAAGCAGAGAAAGACAATTATCATATGATTTCTCTCATCTATGGAACATAAGAACTAGGATGATCGGTAGGGGAAGAAAGGGATAAAGAAAAGGGGGGTAATCAGAAGGGGGAATGAAACATGAGAGACTATGGACTATGAGAAACAAACTGAAGACTTCAGAGGGGAGGGGGTGGGGGAATGGGATAGACTGGTGATGGGTAGTAAGGAGGGCACGTATTGCATGGTGCACTGGGTGTTATACGCAACTAATGAAGCATCAAACTTTACATCGGAATCTGGGGATGTACTGTATGGTGATTAACATAATATAATAAAATAAAATTAAAAAAAAAAAAGAAAATGGAGTTAATTACATGATTGAAGCCCCTATAAAATCCCAAAAGTACAGAGAGCTTCCAGGTTGGTGGACACATCCACACCAAGAAGGTGTCACATCCCAACTCCATAGGGACAGAGGCTTCTGCACTCGGGACCCTTCCACACCATGCCCTATACATCTCTTCATTTGACTATTCATCTGTGCCCGTTGTCATACCCTTTAATAAACTGGTAAATGTAAGTAAATCTTTCCCTAAATTCTGTAAGCTACTCTAGCAGATTAATCAAACCCAAGGAAGGGTCATTGGAACCTCTGATTTATAGCTGGTTGGTCAGAAGCAAAGGTGATAACACTATTTCCAGGTAGATAGTGTTAGAGTTGTGTTAAATTGCAGGATACCCAGCTGGTGTCACAGAAAATTGCTTACCGGTGTGGAGGGAAATTCTCTACATATTCAGTAACCAGAAAGGTCAGAAGTGAAGTTTTCTGTGTGAGTAATAAAGTAGACACATAGGGAAGAGAATCACATGGGAAAGAACTGGGTTGTTTTTCCATTCAGTAAGCATATAACCTGAGATTCTAAAAGTATTTTGTTCTTAGGCGAAGCATAGAACATGCTAAAGACTATGACATCAAAGGCACAAGATTATTGGAAGCATAGACAACGAACAAGAAACATTTTGCTTAAACTATGGCATATAGAAACTTAAGTGACTTAAACTATGGCATATAGAAACTTAAGTGACTTTTCTATCATCTGCGTCAGAGCACATGGCTCCATAAGAGCAGGATACTTTATCCTTTGAAACATCTGGCGTCCAACTTGCCACCACTAAAACCGCCTAAAATAGCATGGTTTGCTTCTTAACTATAAAAGTCGTGAGTCAAACCCAAATCCCCAGGGTGCCTGTTGTCCCTGAAATACATGAAGCCTGAATACTCAGAGTAAGTGCAAAAAAAAAAAAAAATTAGTTCTGAAACTTTTGGACAAATAAGGAGAATCACTCTGAACAGAGACTAAATTGGATTGGAACATATGTTTGGTCTTTGCAGCCAAAGTACATAATCAAGTATAACAAAACAAAAGCTTGATACCAAACTTGCCAGGGAAACTTGTTTTGTCATTCTGAAATCTGCTCTACTTTAAGCAAATCTTCCCAAATCAAAAACAAGTATCTAATCACATATGATGTTATTGGTCTTGGTTCCCTGCACTGACTGTAAAGGTAAAGAATCAGTCCACTATTTAGAGAAAATCCTCATTAATTAAATTTAGTTTCTAGTTGATAATCAATTAAATGTATCTGAGCTAAGTACGTATCTACTATATCCTACAAGACATATTTGTCAAATTATAGAAATCAATCAATAAGATGATCTTTTCACATACTCAACACTGAGGCAGCCATATAGAAAGACATAAAAACTCAAAGCTTCTGTCCTCATGACTGCTGCCTAATTAATTGAGCAGTTATTAATATTTCCAAAACCCAAGTCAAAAAGCTTAGTAAGAATGCAATAATTTAATATCATGACTGTCAATTTCAGTTGTCAAGTTCAATTGATTCAAATAATATAATTCTGAAATTAATTCATATACTTAGAAATACCCCCAAGCCTTATTATCACCACTCAAAATTTCTACCACATGTAGAACTGCTTTTTCTGTTCCTAGAACCACCTCTTCCTGGAAGTGGCTTCCATTTCCAATTTAAAGCTGGATCTTTATCTTCAGCCCATTTTTTTCTAGCCCTCATCTTGGTCTAGCTCCTGTCCTTCCCACTTTACCAAACTTCTAGTCCGTTCTTTGAGTCCTTCTTCCATTCTCCTTCGATGGTCAGACACTAGTATCAAGGCCACATTTCTAACATCTTTAACAGTAGATACCAACATTACAAAGTTAATATACAAATTTATTTTATAAAATCTATAAAAATTCACATATATTTCTTTTAAATATACATGTCTAAACCTTACAAAATGCTAGACTTTTAAGAAAGTTATATCTTTTACATTTAGAGGAGAAAAACAATGAGGTATATAGTTTTCTTAGCTGGAAAACATTCTAAAGGAACTTTCAGGTGCTTCTTTCAAAAAATACCTTTTTAGTATTTGTCCATAGGACAGCACATGAAATACAAGATCATCACTCTTTCGGCCCAAACTGCCTCTCCAGACTTCTTTTTTCAACAATCCTACACACTTTTCCCACTCTCCCAACCCAACCCCATAATCTACTTGAAGAATAACTATATATGTTTTAAAGCCAAGCTTAAGTATCACCTTCTCCCTATAAGAGTCAACTGATTCCTCCAAGTGGAGTAAGCCCCATTGTATGCCCTCACTGATATCTATTCAGACTTCTATCATGGCACTTATTATAGCATGATATCTATAGTATGGCAGTCTGAAACTCTTCCAGAGTTGCTCTTCCCATCTCTATCCATGCAGCTATTCCAAGAGGAGCCAAATTCTTACATGACCCCCTCCCAATGGCCACACTTCACTGATCTAGAACTGGACCCCGCGTCTAAGCCAGGATGATTCGAGAACATCTCAAGGATGTTTTAAACTGAAGCTTCAAGGGGCACCTGGCTGGCTCAGTTAGCTGAGCGACCGACTCTTGATGTCAGCTCAGGTCTTGATCTCAGAGTTGTGAGTTCAAGTCCCCCATTGGTAATTGAAGGTTTGAAAGTTAATGAATCCCTCCCCTTTGTGGAAATCATAGACTTGATAGCTAAGTGTTGCAAAAGTGAGCTCACCACCACGGAGAATAAATCTGACCTACAATGAGGGACAAGGAAGGTGTCACTCTAAAGAAACCACAGAGGTGAAGGAGAGAAACTCGGTCCTAGGATAAATTACTGCTGCCAGCTGCCCCCAAGGCTTGGCTGCATCCCTGTCTTTTCATGCTTTGTTTGTTGTTAACTTCGCTGGATTCTGTAGGCTAATAAATTTCCCATTTGTCTTAAAATAGTTGAAGTTGAGTCTCTGTCACAGCAACCCAAAGAGTTTTAGCTATATATTTGCCCTTCTTTTTTTTTTTTTTTCATATGCTTGCTTCCCTGCAAGAGATTGCAAGCTTCTGGAATGCATGGGACATGTGTTATTCATCCCCAGTGTTAAGCATGACTCATGGTACAGAGTAGCCACCAAATGAATAAATAAATGAAAGAATGAATGAGTTAAGTGAGTATACCATCAATTAATGACTCTAGACTAACAGCTAATTACTCTATTCAAAAGCAGCCTATATTTTTACACTGGCCATAACTGGTGCATTGTCACTGTTTCAGGTCCTAAGGTAACAAATTTAAACACATAATCAATCCTAAAAAGGAATATGAAATAGAAAACATATACAAAGATAAACACATAAACTTAATTAGCCATGGAAATAGCTACTTATCTTGTTTATTACTGGATAAATAACAATTTATATTAGGTAAAAGAAAAAGTCAACATCCTTTCTAAGCTTACCAAAATTTTAAACTTAGGGGCCATCATCATACAAAGCATATATTAAGTAAAAATTTCTCTCTCTTTTTTCCAGTTTGGAATTCAATATCTATGTCAATACATTTTCACAGAGATCTTTATAGTCACAATAATCATAATACCAATGAAAGCTTTAAAATATGATACAAATGTCCTTGTAAAGACATTCCATGAAATCATTCCTTTCAAAAGTAACAAAATGTTTTCTATACAAAGATAAATTTTTAAAAGAATAAAAGGGAGATTGAATGAAGATAGTCCAGTTGGCTTCTATTCTTTTCCCACCAAAAAAATATATATAATTGGTGGTAGGAGTGGCCTGGGTCTCACAATGCTACAAGATGACTAATAATATCTAAACCACATAAACCACCCACCATGAGCTGTTCATCCATTCACTTTAGTATGAGAGAAAAACAAAAATGGTTTTAGGGCTCCAAACTTCACAAGGACATATACTACTCTGAGATTTTCACTTTGCTTCTGCTTTTGTCTTACATTCCTGAATTCTAGACTCCGCCAACGCCAGATGGATTTTTCAAGTTTCCTGAGGTCTAAACTCGAAGCCCACAGGAAATACTGTGAGCAGCTTCGGGGTTTGAGACACTGAAAGAGCTCTCAGGGGCTTACAAACAACCACTTTGTGTCAAATCAGCTTGATTTAGTTGGCAAGAGACTTACCACGCAGCTGTAGGGAGGTACATGGACAGTCCCTTAGCTACCGTAGCCATCAGCCAACTATTCTCTCTCAGAAAGGATTAATCAAATTCACCAATGTTTACTCCTCAAGGTCTTATTTCAAAACTATTATTGTTAAGTTTCTGAGACCTCTAAGAAGAGATTTTGTAGCAACTTCTGTAACCTGCTTGAACATTCAATCACGGTGTCAGGAAACCTTGATTTCTAGATTAAATCCCTCATGTTTCAACCAAACCCGTTTCCATGTTCTCTTTTGAGGGGAAATAAAGTACAAATAGTCACCCTCTTCTGAGTAATAGTACTCCTCATACTTGAAGATGGTTCTCCCACTTAATATCTTCAAAGGCTTACGTTATGATCAAATAACCATCTGTGTGATTCTCCTCAAAACCTTTTCCAAATTCTTCATAAATTGTGAAGTCCTGATCTGGACATAATAATCAACAGAAACACTTCATAATTTCCTTAGTCAAGGTTATTTGAGTCACAGTTTAGCTGTGAAACCTTTGAAGAGTGCTTTGTCTTCAACGCATATATCCTCACACTACACATTCAGTTTTGATTAGCTCACAAAGGAGTCTCCAAAAAAGTCATCTGTGCTCACTGTTTCCTCTCTTGGCCTTACACCTCAACCCAGAATAATCCGACTTTGCTCACACAACTAAAATTGTCCTTGCCAGGACCTGAGTTGACAAATTCAATGAAGATTTTTTTGGTTCATACCTTAGACTTCTTGGCAGTGTTTGACGACATGCTTCTTTCTGCCTTGGTAACATTACTTCTTGTTGTAGTTCTCAAGAAGCAACTAAGTTTCCTTCAAGTTTCCTCCTTGTCTTTTAAATGTTGATTATCTCTATGGTTCTAGTCCAGGCACCCCAGCCTCTTCTCAACCATACCTGCTGTCCCTGGGCCAGCCCCCCTTATTCCCACAATTTCAATAACACCGATGTACCAGTGGGCATTAGATCAATGTCCGGTTGTATTTTAGTTACTAGCATCATTTCCCATCTCTATCAATCCGAGTACCTTATCTGTAAATTTTGTCTCTTTTGTGGGAGTTTAGTGGCTTACCTAAAATAATATACTAATATTATTCACATATACATTACATACACACACACATCACATAAATACACAACATATATACATATGAACATACATATGTATGTATAAAATGTACAAAATCTTGGATTTCCTTATGATTACATTGTACTATGTGCTCATTGCAAAAACTCCAAATGTTTGAATCACTTAATAAATAAATATTTCTCCAGAATTCTTTGACTAAAAAAAAAGAACAATAAGTCCCTTTATCCTTTAAAATCCACTCTCTAGACAAAACTAATATTAATAGTGTAATATTAATAGTGTGATGTTTCCCCCAATTTTTACCTATTTTGATATCTTCATAATCATATGTATACTTCCCATACAGGTTTCTTTTTTTTTTTTTTTTAACAAAAATGGGATTATGCTATACCTATAGGACTTCAACATGGTTTTTCATTTAATATATCATGAGCATATTTCCAGGGCAGTATTTGCAGATTTGATTCATCTTTTTTTTTTTTTAAGATTTATTTATTTATTTTGGAGAAAGGAGGAGGGCAAGGAGCAGAAGGAGAGAGAATTCTCAAGCAGACTGCCTGCTGAGCACGGAGCCCGATGCAGAGCTCCATCTCAACACCCTAAGATCATGACCTGAGCTGAAATGAAGAGTTGGACTGAGCCACCCAGGCACCCCTTGACTAATCTTTTTAAGGCATACTAATAAATTTCCATAGTATGAATGTATTATAAATTTAAACATTCTTTATTTATGACCTTTAGTTTATAGACACCTTTTAATAGACTTACAGATGGTAAAAGAAGAAGAAGAGCTCATAGGCCAGGGGCCAGAGCTCCCTATGCTGCCATGTTCCTGCATGAAATTTTAAGGATTCTAAGAATTCTAAATTCTAATGTAGTTTCGTGGTCATTATGAAAGTACATCTGTCAAAGTAGGAGAACAGAACATATTTTACTTAACATTTTATTAGTTTATAATTTTAAAATATTTAGACATAGGATATGTGAACCTCCTTTCATATTTCTACACTGGGTCCCACAAATGTTAGGGGAGCCCTGAAATGTACAAGTCAGTTGATAATACTAAACAAGGTAAAAGAGAGAGAAGGAAGGAAAAAAAGGAAAGAGAATCGCAAATCAACATTAAGAATGAAAAGTGGACCACGTTATTAAATAGAACAGAAATTAAAGAGAATACTAACAAAAAGCCTGTTATTTAGACAAAATAGGTAACTTCATAGAAAATCATACTTTATCAAAGCTGTCTTATGTTTAAAGAGAAAGCCCAAATAGTCCCATATCATTAAATAAATTGAGCAAAAAAATAAAAGAGTAAGTAAAAGTTTACCATGAAGTAAAAATAAAACAACTGGGATCAAACAGTTTTACAAGTTCTACTAAAAACATTCAAGAAACCGATAACGCCAATATTATACAAACTTTCAGAAAAAATAAAAAACAGAAATTACCAATTCATTTTATGACATTATCACACTCTTGTTTCCAAAACTAAAGGACATATAAAGAAAGAACATTACAGGCTAATCTAATGCCTAAATATTGACGCAAAATGCTGAACTAAATATCGGCAAGCCAAATTCAGTCATTAATAAAAATGATGTGTTATACCAAGTTTAGTTTATCCCAGAAATGCTAGAAGTGTCATTAGAAATTCTATCAGTAAAACTCATTACTTTAATGGATTTATTTTAATGGGGGGAAAGGTGTGCCCATCCCAATAGATACAGGAAAAGCATTCAATAAAATGTAAATTTGATTCATAATAGAAACTAAGAATGGAAGGATATTTCCTTAAAGAGATGATGATTGAAAGAAAGGAAAAAAGAAAAGAAAATTTCAGCAAAAGTTATATTTAATGGTGAAACATTAGAAGTATTGCCATTCAAATCAGGAACAAGTAAAGAAAAAAATGAAGGGTTAATTCCTAGAAGAGGAATAACTGAGCCATACGGAATGAATATTTTAAATTTTAACAGATACTACTAAATTACCTCCCACAAGGTTTTGCTATTACAACCCCCGCTATCAAGATACGCATGCCCACTTCCCCACACTTCCATAAGCATTGAGTGTTATTGCTAACTGATAAAAAAGACAAATTTCATTTTAGCTTTGTAAAATGTCTATCCATGTCCTTTGTAGAGCTTTACTTATACTTTAAGTTATAATTTTAAAATATTTAGACATACGATATGTGGACCTCCATTCATATTTTTAACCTGCGCCCCAGTTTTTTTTTGTTTTTTTTTTGTGGGGATTTGTTGTTTTTTTACTTTAAGTTGTTTTAGCATGCTGTTATTACCAAATGTGTGTGTGTGGGGGGGGGGAGATGGTAACTGAGAGAGGTTGCTAGTAGTCTTAACTGAGCCCAATGGTTTCAGTCAAAAAAGTAAAGTGTCTTGATAAAAACTTGACCAAAAGGAGAAAACAGTGTAGCACAACATTGTTATCTGCCCCAGAAATTGAGCCAGGAAGTGCTTATCTCTGACTGATGCCCTCTTCCAGCCACCAAGCCCTTTGAGAGGCTTCACAGTAGACGACACAGTGAGATGGCTCTGGTGCTCCCAACCATGGAACTCTCACAACCACAGGAGAAGTCTTTTCAGATCCCGACCTGAGATGCTGCACTCCAGCAATGGCCCTCAGGTGAATGTGTATAGTACAACTTCTAATGGCTCAAGTCTAGAGAGACATACTCACCGACATATGTACTCTCCATGCTGCCAGAATCTATGAAACCCAGTGATAAGGGTTCTGTTCGGATGCTGTTCTAAGTCTTTCTCCCAGCAAAGACCCCTTCTCTGGATGGATGAGGTTGCACAAAAATCCATTCTGTGACCACCGACTCAGCATGAAAGTTTGTAACCTACACCTTTGCTCAGATCACTGGGAAGGGGAGGGCTCAGATACATTTCAGAGTTGCATGACTTTTGAAACCCTTCCCAGAAGCTGGGCTGCAGTTATTTGTTGCCCTCCTTCAGGGATAACCTTAGACCTTCCTCTCTGAGCATAGGTTTAAGGATTAAGAACGCAAGTGAAGAGGTCTTTAGACTGAGATAGTCCTGAACTAAACACTAGCTCCTCCACATAGAGGCTAAGTGACCCTGGGCACATTCCCCTAAGTCTCCATGTCCTCCGTGTCCTCATCTGTCATTTGAAGACAATAATAAAGCCCTTCATTAAGTGATTGTAAGAATTCAAGGAGATAAGTGCACTTAAATCATACCCGCCTCTTAGTAAGTGCTCAATAAATGGTAGCTGTTATCACTCTTTTTTCTCTCAAAGAATTTTCTGTCCTAGGTTCCCAGTTATCCTGTTTTTCAGTAGTTCTCCCACTTCCTCAGAAAGCTTCCAAATCCAGCTTTCCATTACCTAAGAATCATTCACATATCCTGAGTGCAATTCACAGTTCTGTCCATACTGCGCCCTCTAGTGGCATCTCGGGGACTAGCTGACTCTTTTGAGGTGCTTCCTCACCGCCTGTGGGGTGACACCGGGGCTGTGGGTCTATCTTACGATGTCAGATACATGCTCTCCGCTCCCAACTTCACCGACCCCATGGCTTGGCTGTGGTGCTGCTCACAGGGCACTGATACGCCCTCATGTGTGAGTGAGGCTCGCACTCGTTTAAGGCAGCACAGAGCAAATCACCAATCACTTCCACCAGGCGTCTTTCAAGTTCCAAGCCCCAGGAGACTCAGCCACATCAGCACGTTCATCTTCACATGCCCACCTGGGGCCGCTGGGTGCATAGATGTCAATTTTATCTTGAGATAGCCCTCAGTATCTCATAACTCTACAACACAGACCACAGATCGTTAACAAAAGCCTATTGATTAATAGCTTAAGATTATTTCTGCTCTTGGGCCTGATTGCTCCGAGGTAGTAAAACCAAAACATCGGTGAAATTATAGAAGAGCCATGACACATTTGTTGACCCGAAGTTCCAGCACGGATTTGCGGTTCAGTCCGAGGAGAAATGAGGGCGAACGCGTACACAGCGCTTGCTGCGTGCTAGGTGCCAGGCTAAGACCTTGCGTGTATTTGCTCATGCGATCCTCAACACCACCTTGCCGGGCTCATATGTCGCCCATGTTTCAGATGAGAAATCGGAGGCACAAAGAGCTTAATAAACTGCCCAAGGTTAACAGCTACAAAATGACACGACTACGTGACGACAAATGGCATAAAGAAGGCTACGCCACAGCTTTACAAAGTTCCTCACTGAATGACAAAGACTAAGACACGTGACGTGTTTCAACGCAAAGCCCCCCTTCCCCGCGATGTGACGAGGTGGCGGCGGCAGGACGCTGGAACGCGCGGCCTGAGGAAGGGCGTCCGACGTGGCCCCGAACCGTCCAGTCCGCGGCTCCCTGAAATTCGGACGGCGCTCCCGTCCGAGCTGGAGGCCGCTCTGAGCTCCGCTTGCTCGGGGTCACCTTCTCAAGGCAAGCCACCTCTCCGGACGTGACACTCGCAGCGAAGCCTCGCACGAGGACACACAGGGCAGCTCTCCCGAGGGGGCCGCCCTGTCCACACGGATGACAACGCGCACGGAGGCGGAGGTTAATCACGCTTCGAGAAGCTCCGAGGGTGAGACCCTTGCCGAGAAGTGACTGAAGCGGGCTAAGGCCCTGGGCCTGAAGAGCGCACTCGACGCTGCCCGCCGCGACAGTGAGAAGCCGACGCGTGTCGGGACCCTCCGCCATCAGACTGCTTATTCCCGGCCAGACGGCGGCAGCGGCGGAGGACGCGGGCCCGGGACTCCGAGTGTGGTTTTCAGCTCCTGCCCCGAACTGAATCTGCAGCAGTGAAACTTTCCTTGGTGTTTACAACTTCTAGGAAGTGGGACAGCCTCCTGTTTGAAGTAGAGTCCCACTAATCCCATTCTCTGAGGGGAGGACCCTCAGGCAACCGCAAAGACTCTAACAGAGCCCTGCAGCGGCCGAGGCCGCTCGGACTTGCCGGCCCGATCACCCCGTCTCCTCATCCCTCCCCGACACGAGGTTTCCGAGCATAGTGTCTATGCTCGAAGCTCCCGCAGCAAAAATACATGCGTAAATATGTACCAGATGCACAGATCAAATTTAAGAGGAATAGATTATGGATACGGAACTGTCAACAGGACCCTCACAATCACATTTTTTTCAGCCTCCCATGTGGCGTGCACCTGTGGTGCGTTGTCAGTGGGTTTGGTTGAAACTCAGTAGGTTCCCACTTTCAAAACTGGCTTTATGCCTATGGGATTTTTTTCAGCTTTGCTTTCTGCAACGTGCCTGACCATGAAACTAAAAGCCATCTTTTAAAATATATACTTCTCCTTTTAAAATGTGTCCATAAAGGAGAGTTGTTTTAGTATGACCATTAGGAAGATTTGGGTTAGCCTCTTTTTTTTTTTTTTTTTTTTTTTTCCATTTATAACAATAAAAATTACATGGGGACAACTACAGGAGCCCAGTATTTTATTTTAAAATCTACTCTCCCTAATGAAAATGCTTCCTATAAAACACATACTAAACTTTTCTGAATAGAGCCTCAAAACACTTTTTAATACAAATAAAACAGAACAAAGAAGTAGGGGTACTGAGCTAAGCAATAAGAGCCGAGGCCAATTCCCAGGCTCCCCTTGGACAAATGAATAAATTCCCCTTGTACCAATCAAGCATCCTGCCTCTTCACCATCCAGAAAGGCTGGGAAGCAATTCTAACAACCTGGTCAGCTATTTATGAAAGGAACATAGATAAGAAAGACTCAGAGCAGCTCTTCCAGGTTCAGTGCTTCTCAAAGACAAATTCTGATCTTGCATTTATTCATATAAAGAGCTTCACAAAACTGAATCTGGGTTCTCTGAAGTTCTTAAAACCAGACAATCTCCTGCTGCAATTGACTGGAAATGGGATTATTCCCAAAGAAAGTCTAGTATGTGATAAGAATATGGGAATCTTCCACCTCTTCAGCTGCAGAGCTAACATTTAGGAAAGGGTACACCAAGCTATGGGCTAAGCTCTTTTAACTACATTGCTGTTAGAGACTTAGAACCTGAATCTTACGTTATTTAACCACGAATGAAAGAACAATAACAAAATGGCCAGTCTGATCTCATCAAACAAATGGAAAGTTCCCTTTGTGAGTAATAATCAGTCACTAGAATCCCTCTATTCTGCCTATATAATCTAATATCCTTCCTCTTCCCTCTACTCCCAACTGGTGCAGCCTTAGTTCAGGCCCTCAATATTTCTGTCTGGATAATTGTAACAGCCTCATACTTGTTCTTCCTGCCATCAGACTGGACGCCTTCAATCCATCCTTCCTATAATGATCTCTAGGTAGCATAAGTGTAAAAATGTTTCTCCGGGAATTGAAATGCTTCAGTGGCTCCCAGAACCTTGTGGATAAACTTTGAATACCTTATCATGGTACCTAAGGGACTATATGAACCATGTGGTAACATTTCTCCAGCCTCGCCCCCTGGTCCTCCCTAGGCAGGCCACTCTATGCTGAGATGGTTAGCAAGTACACGGGGCTGGAGGGCAAGCAGTGAAACACCGCCGAGGATAAAAGATGATAAGGGTCAGAGAGCCCCGACCAGCACTTCGAAAGATCGGATGGATGAGGCAGTTATGGGTGCCTATGCATGGGACCCGGGAGACATTGGGGAGTGAAGAATTGAGATGAAAAATAGAAAGCAGACTCAATTATTCATGTTGAACATGTTCCAAAAACCTGTTGCACAGCATTGTCCCTATAATTAACAAAACTGTGTTGTACACTTAAAATTTTGTGGAGAGGATAGATCTCACATTATGTGTTCCTACCACAACAAAATATAGTTAAATAATAATAATAATAAAGAGCAGAAGGGCAGTAAATCTGAGAGACAGTGGACTTTTGCTCACCCGAGGCCACGCTGATTGCTTTAACTAAAGCACTCTCCTTCCTCTCTTCCCTTCATCTGGTTAACTTCAGTACTCATCCCATATATTAAGGCCTCTGATAAAAATGCCCCAGACTCTTAGCTGAGTTGGACCACCTGCATGTGCTCCCTTAATACTCTGTTTCTCTTTATGTCAATACCACTTTCCTCATTGTCATTGTCAAGGTGACTTTCCCACCACCCTTGGAGAGCAACATAGCATTAGTGCACATCAGCCATAACTTCACCTCTGAGCCGTGTGTGATATTAGGTATTTGGAATCAATAATACTTGCAGAATATTTTCTTTTTAAAAATTCTACACGTATATTACGATTTCTTTACATGCAAGTGACCAGAAGACAATGTGAACAGAACTGGTATTAAAATCAACCATTACAGAATCAACACTGCTTGAATAAATTCATCAGGCACTACTTATCACAGCAATCCCCACTGTTCTCCGCAAAGACCACAGGATCACAGACCTTTCCAAGATTCCCACAGCATCCTAAAGTCTATAATTTTAGAGACTAAGACAATGAATTTCTTTAGGAGTTCTAAATCCTGAAATTACCAAGACAGCTTAAAAAAATCAATCCTTTTCCTAAGGGATGTAGATATCTCAGCTGGGTTAACTGCCCAAATTCTTCCAAAAATAAAAGAATCACCTATTCTTATTCCAATTTGCAACTTTTAAAAATTAACCCCAAAATTTCACAAATGCTTTGGTTTTATTTTGTCATCATCATTATACTGTACTTTTTAAATACATAGTGATTTGGTACTGATTTTAGACATAAGAGTGCAGCTGAAAAAGGCTTAGAAGCTTGTTCAACATTATCTGGCTACTTTGAGACAAGAGGAAAAAACCTGGAAAGCTACTAAGGCAAAAAGAAAAAGGAAAGGTTACTTTTTCTTATACTAATTTGAAAAAAAATAATAATCCTTCCTATAGTTGAACTTAACTGTTTTTATTCTTGCCTTCTTCTAAACTTCACATCCCACCCTCTTATACCCTGAATTTGGACTCAACTCAATGAACTAACATTCCACAATTAGCATGGAACCTGAGATGCTTTCCAGCTAGTGAATCAGCAAGTGTACAGAATACACGGCTTGTAAGAGGTGAAATAAAAGCTGATGCTAAAGTAAACAGAGTCCCAGAAATATTAAGGAATGCACAGCAAGAAGAGAAAAAAGAACATTATATATAACCTGAGACAGAATTATCTGGAGGGGAGAAGGGTAGAGCAGAGTACATGTCAATAATTTTTTTATTTAAATTCAATTAACATATAGCTATTATTAGTTCAGAGGTAGAGTTCATTGATTCCTCAGTTGCATATAAACCCACTGTTCATTATATTGCATGCCCTCCTTAATGCCCATCACCCAGTTATCCCATCCCCCGACCCCCCTCCACTCCAGCAACCCTCAGTTTGTTCCCTATAGTTAAGGGTCTCATGGTTTGTCTTCTTCTCTGATTTCGTCTTATTTTTATTTTTCCCTCCCTTCCCCTGTGATCCTCTGTTTTGTTTCTTAAATTCCACATATGAGTGAAATGACGATAATTGTCTTTCTCTGATTGATTTATTCCGTTTAGCATAATACCCTCTAGTACCATCCACATCATTGCAAATGGTAAGATTGCATTTTTTGATGGCTGAGTAATATATATATACCACATCTTCCTTACATATCAATAATTTTTATAAGAATTATAAATGTGTAAGATTTATAAGATCAAATGCAAATGAGAATCTTAAATAGATTATATTTTCTGCTTCCAGTTTCTAGTGTTTTATAAAAGTGCTTGAAATTCAAGGTCAAAATTTGACTCAAGTGTATATACTCAAGTGTGAAGATGGAGCATATTTTTAAAATAAAAACTACATACTTTCTTGATATGAAAGTGTGGCATTAAAAAAAGCTCATTTAGGGCTTAATATATTTTGACTGATAATAACATAATTTAAATTTCAAAGAAAATATTTTTGTCTTTAAAAACTACTCCATTCTTGGGGGCACCCGGGTGGCTCAGTTAGTTAAGTGTCTGCCTTTTGATCAGGTCATGATCCCAGAGGCCTGGGATCAAGCCCTGCATTCAGCTCCCTGCTCATCAGGGCGTCTGCTTCCTCTGTTCCTCCCCCTGCTCGTGCTCCCTCTCTTTCTCAAATAAATAAAATCTTTTTTAAAAAATGCTCCATTCTCTTCATTTATTTTTTAAATTGAGATGAAATTTACATGGAGTGAAATGCACATATTTTGAATGTTCAGTTCAAAAGGTCTATAGAAATATTATACTCATACAGATCATTCAAATCAAGACATTAAATATTTTCCCACTCCCAGGAAATGTTCTCATGCTCTCTTCCAATCAATATACATCCCATAGAGGCAAATCCTGTTCTGATCTGATCACCATAGGTTAGATTTGCCTGGTCTGGAACTTCTTATCAATGAAATCTAAATACATAAATAAATATCTATATGCTGTATGTATCCATAGTTTATTATTTTATATTACTGAATAATATTCCATTGTATGACTATGCCACAATTTGTATATTATAAATAAAGCTGCTACAAACATTATGTCAACATTATGTATTTTGTGGACAAATATTTTCATTTCTCTTGCGTAAATAACTAGCAGTGAAATTTTTACGTCTTAGGCAGATGTCTAACTTTATGTTATGTTAATGTTTACGTATGTTTAACTTTATAAAAAATTTCAAGACAGTTTTACAAAGTTATTGTACAATTTTACACACCTTCCAGTAGTTTGTAAGAGTTCCAGTTACTCCACATCCTTGCAAATAAGTTGGCTTTTTTGTCCATTCTACAGAGAGTAAAATCCCATGTCATTTTGCAATCTCATTGTGAGTTTCTTTGCACTTTCCTATTCGTGTTGATCACCATTTTGGACATATATATATCTTTTATGCAGTTTCTCTTCAAGTCTTTTGGCCATTTTTAATGGAATTGTCTGTTTATTACTATTATTTATTTTATTATTTTGTGATATTTCATAAATGCTGGTTATAAATCTTTTGGAAGCTATATATATAGAGGGTCAGTCTGTCACTGGACTTTTCATATTCTTAGGATTTTTTTTTTTAATCAACTGAAGTTTTTTTTTTTAAGATTATTTATTTGAGGGGGCAGGGCAGAGGGAGAGGGAGAGAGAGTCTTTAAGTAGACTCCACACTGAATGTGGAGCCTACCATGGGGCTTGATCTCATGACCCTGAGATCCTGACTTGAACCAAAACCAAGAGTCAGACACCCAACCAACGTTGCCACCCAGGCCCCCTTCAACAGAAACTTTTAATTTTGGCAAAGTGTGCTGTTTAGTGTGTTGTGAGACTCTACAATTTGGATATGTATAGTTCCTTAAGATAACTCTCTAGTGTTTTCTTCTCTACAGGTTTTATAGTTTAGTATTTACATATTGAATAAATATTTACATTTGATATAACCTAAGGATCAAGGGGTTTTTTATATGTTTTTATTGCTGTTGTGATTGTTTTTAAATCATTCTCCATTTGTTTGCTACAACTATAAAGAAATGTCATTGATCTTTTTTTAAATATATGGCAACCCTGACAAATCCACTTCTTACTTCTAGTAGTGATTCTGTACATGTCTTTGAAAAATTTCCTGTGTAAATGACTTGTTACCTGCAAATAAACACAGTTGTACTTCTTCCTTTCGTATCAGTTTGCCATTTTTTTCTTGTATTTTTGCAAGCGAGACTTCTAGAGCAATATTAAATAGATGTGCCAATAGTGATTTCTTTGCCCTATTCTCACTCTTGGGAGAGAAGCATTCCAAAGGTACATATGATGTTAACTGAGATACTATCTATAGGTTTTATAGATGTTCATTATCAAATTGAGGAAGTTCCCTTCTATTGCTAGTTCTTAAAAGATTTTATCATAAATGGAGGTTGAATTTTGACAAATGCTTTTGCTGTATTTATTGAGGTAGTCATATTTTTTTTTCTCCTTTATTTTGTCAGTTTAGTGAGTTGCATTGATTTTTTCCAACTGTTAAACCAATCTTCCATGACATGGATAAAACCCGCTTGATCATGATGCCTTAAACTTTTTATCTATTGCTGAATTTAATTTGCTAATATTTTATTGAGAACATTTTTACTAATGTTCAAGAGAGATATTAACCTGTAGTTTTGCTGTAGTCTTTTTCTGTTTTATCAGGCTAATATTGCCCTCATAAAATGAGTTGAAGAATCTTTCTTCCTCTTTTCTGAAAATTTTCATAAAATTGGTACTATTTTTTCTTACATGTCTCATGTAGATAGAATTTATCAGTGAAGCCAACTTGACCTTATTTTTATTGGCAAGAAAGTTTTAAATGAATATTTCAATTTCTACAATAAATATAGGGCTACTTGGCTTTTCCATTTCTCTTTCTAAAATCAATTTTGATATTTATAATTTTCAAGGAATTTGTCATTTCATCTTACTTTAAATTATTTCCAATACCCCCTTTATTCTTATTTCAATATCTATAGATTCTGCAGTTACATACCCTCTTTTGATTCTGCTACCAGTAATTTATGTGTTCTTTCTTTCTTAATCAGTCTTTCTAGGGGGTTGTATTAGTTCCCATTGCTGCTATAACAAATTGCCACAAATGCAATGGCTTAAAACAACAGAAATTTATTCTCTAATTTCTGGAAGCCATAAATCTGAAATGAGTCCTAGAGGCCTAAAATCAGTGTGTCAGTGGGGATGGCTGTTTCTGGAAGCTCCGGAGGGGGATCCATTCCTTGCCTCTTCCAGTTTCTGCTGGCTGCTGCCATTCTTCAGCTTATAGTCACCTCACTACAATTTCTGCTTCCCCTGTCACTTTTTCTCCTCATCTCCTGAACTCAAACACCCTCTGCCTCCCTCTTATAAGGACACTTGTGATTACATTTAGGATCCATCCAGATAATCCAGGAGAGTCTCCCCATCTCAAAATCCTTAACTTAAGCACATCTGCCAAGTTTCTTTGCTGTTCTGTTCTGTATTTTACTGGTCTCTAGTCTTATCTTCCTTGTTTCCTTTCTTCTAAGTGCTTTGGCTTTAACTTGATCTCTTTTTTTAGCTTAAAGTGGAAACATGGGTCATTGATTTTAACTTTTTTTCCTTTCTAATGTAAGCATAAGAACTATCAATTTCCCTCCATACAATGTTTTCACTCTATCCTCAAATATTTTGACATATATTCATTAGCTAAGCACATTCTCTAATTTACCTCGTGACTTCTTCAACCCATGATCTATCTAGCACTGTTTTGTTTTGTTTTGAATTTCCAAGTATTCAGAAATTCTTCTGGTTATATTTTTGTTATTGAATCTAGCTTAATTCTATTGTGGTCAGAGAACTGTCAAGGACTGTAAAGAGTCTGAGAATTTACCCCACTTGAAAGCTAACAAGTTAACCTGCCACAAATTTATGGATGCTGGCAGAACGCACAAGAATCCTAGGTCAGAGAAAAAGAACTTCATTGTCACAACAATAACAGTAGCCAGAGTTCAGCATTTACACCAGTTCCCTGAGCCCTTATTCCCACAGTGGCATAAAGAGGGCCAGGTGATGCGTGCACATACAGCAGGTTGTGATATGGGAGAGAAACCCCAAACTTAGGGAACTGGAGTCTTTTCTAATCAGCAGAAAGCCTACCTGACCTTTGTCCCATATGTCATTAAGACTCCATTCATTTATTTTTCAGTACTTTTTCCTGTGTTCTTCAAAATGAATTGTTTCCATTGACCCAACCGTTTTTTCTGCTGTCTTCAATCTGCTGTTAAGCCCAATCATTAAAAACTTCTTTTCAGTTATTGTATTTCTCCACTTTAGAATTTACATTTGGTTCTTTTTTATAGGTTCTATTCCTCTGCTGAGATTTTCCATTTGTTCCCTCATTATGAACATAATTTCCATTAGATTCTTGAACATATATGGCTGCTTCAAAGTCTTTGTCTACTAATTTGAATATTTAAGTCAACTCAATCCATCTATATTAGCTGCCTTTTCCCATGACTAAAGGTCATATTTTCCTGTTTGTTCACATGTATAAAAAACGTTTATTGCATACGATACATTGTGAATGATACATTCAAGAGACACTGGATTCTATTATATTCCTCTAAAGAGTATTGATTTTTGTTCTAGCTTGCAGTTAAATTACTGGTTGACCAACTTAAATTTGAGGAGGCTTCTTTTATGGAACTTCCATAAATGTGGCGACTTTGTTGGGGCATGTCTTTTTAAAGTTAGCCCTTTGTACTAAGGCAAATTTGTCAAAAGAACTTAGTCTTGACTGCTAAAGTGTGGCCTTCATGGGTTTTAATCAAAAGCCGAAGGTATTTACCAGTCCCTTCTAAATAAGCAGGGCTCAAGCTCCAAACTCTGTCTCCCGTCTGGTGGGCGTCTGTTAAAATATCTGTTCATACCTTACAGGCTTTCAGCTGTGGCTTCCTACTAGACTTCTTGAAGTCCATGCATATGAAGACCAAGGATCAGACAAGGATTTGATGAGACACTTTATACACAGAATTAAGTGCTCCCTCCTTTATAAGATTTCCCCCTAAATTTCTAGTCACTTTTACAGTCCCAAACTCTATCCTCCTTACACTTCAAACCAATAAGACTGCAGCTTTCTGCTAGAGTACGGATTGCCCAGACAATAATCCGGGTGGTGCACTTAGGAACAACAAAAACAACAACAAAAAGACATAAAAATGTAGCTCTCGCCCAGAGAATAGCCTGTCTTTCAGTGGATAAATTCCCTTCATTCTCTGCTTGCTCTCCAGCATTTACAAATAATAAGGGTTTTTTTCTTCTATATTTTTTGCAGTATTTATGATTGTTATCTGTAGAATAAGAAATCTGATACAAGCTACTCTGTCATCACTGGGTTGAAACTCTTTTCCACTATTATTTAAAACATCAAATAATAGAGCATCTGCATCATAAATAATTCAAAATAAAAGATGATCCAAGGAAGAGAAAGTTTTCCCATCTGCCCTCTATACAACAGGTGAAGCAACCAGCCCAATATAATCAACATTGCAGGAGATGAGATTGCTACTATAACTAAAGCTATAATATTTATTTTATTAGAAATCTTTCTGAGAACAAGAAAAAGAGGAAGATAAAATCATTGACACTGGGGCTAGCTAAATCTCATTTGGAAATCCACATCATCATTTAATCTTGTTTACCTTGGTGCTGAGAATCTTTTCTTATAGGCATAACAAAGCCAGAATTCTATTCTGTGTGTGTGCTTGTGTGTAGATATTCTCATACATAAGTGCAAGCGAAATACAGTCAATTCTGGTGATGGAAGGAAGTCTAACCATCTTCATCTTGGCTGACAATCACAGGTGAAAAGAACCTTTTTACATATCATTGTCAACTATTTGGGAGAAGAAAACAAAAATGTATTTGAAAACTAACGCTGCAGCTAATGAAGCCAGGAAAAAGAAAAAGAAAAAAAAAAATACCTTGGTAAACGGAAAAATTTCCAAAGCTAGAAGTATTTCATGCTGAAGAGTAACCTACCATCTGAGGTTTTTGTTTCCATGAAGATCATATATGATTCTGTAGTAAAATATGCAAATATTTCAAACTCTTTGGACCTCCCTTCCATCACAATTGCTACTTCCTAAAAAGGGTCAGTGATATTCATACACACAAGACATTTCCGGAGGCAGCAACATCTATCACAATGACAGTTGCCTAAGAGCAGTACTTTTCAAAATATAACATGTATAAGAATGACCAAAGATCTTCCTAAGAAGCAGATATTTGTTCGGTAAGTTTGAAATGGGGCTCCAGATTTTGTATTTTTTTTTTAAAGATTTTATTTATTTATTTGACAGAGAGAGAGACAGCCAGCGAGAGAGGGAACACAAACAGGGGGAGTGGGAGAGGAAGAAGCAGGCTCCCAGCGGAGGAGCCTGATGTGGGGCTTGATCCCAGGACTCAGGGATCACGCCCTAAGCTGAAGGCAGACGCCCAATGACTGAACCACCCAGGTGCCCCAGATTTTGTATTTCTAACAAGCTCCCAGAAGGTAATACTGGTCCACAATTAAGTGAAAAATATATACAATATAAAATTGTATTTGCAATATGATTACAACTGTTTTTTGAAAATTTAGCATAGAAATAATAACTAAAATAACATTTAAGTTTTAACCAATGGTTTTCTTTGAGTAACAGAACTATAGTTAATTCATTCTCCTTCCTTCATGTCCCTTTTTTAATAAGCACATGTGACTTTTTTAACTGAAATCTTTTTGTAAGATCAAGATGAATCATCCAGGTTTTATTCACAAGGAGGTTTGGCCAGCAGAGAATGTAACACCTCATTTGTCAATTAGCAAGAATTTAACAAATCTGTTCTTATGTTAAATTTACAGAGTTAAACATCAACTAGAACAATCATTATTCTAGACAAAATTCTAATCAACAATGGAAAATTTTAGGCAGAGTTGAAGTAGAAACTTGTCACCTTTAGAGTTCATGAAAATCAAGGAAAGAAAAATAAGACATATTCAAGAAATTGCCCAGACTTCAAAAAAGCAGATGTTTAAAAGTTCTTAAAAAATTAAAACTTAAAAATATACATGACTCTACAACATTACATTATGAAATGTGAAGGCAGATCAAGAGGGCTAGGAATGGTCAAAATAATTCTGGTGACTAGAAGCAGAGTCCAGGCTATGATGAGATTAAACATTAAGCAGGATGCAAGATCCAACTTAATCTTAGAGTCTGTCCAAGTAAAATTTTCAAAAAGCTGAAAACAGGATTCTCATATAGTTATAGAATAAATAGGTATCAATGTCTTATTTAACTCATTAGCAAGGGGCCCAGTAGGAAGAAAAGCTGGACCAAAGAGCATTTGAAGAATAGGTGTTCACAAACATTTCATAAAATAAATTTAGACCTGTCAGATGGCTAAAATCAGAATCACAAGCAACAACACATATTGGCGAGGATGTGCAGATAAAGGAACACTTGTGCACTGTCAGTGGGAACGCAAACTGGTGCATCCACTGTAAAAAATAGTACGGAGACTCCTCAAAAAATTAAAAATAGAATTACCATATGATCCAGAATTTCCACTACTGGATATTTACCCAAAGAATATGAAAATATTAATTGGAAAAGAAATATGCACCCCTATGTTTATTGCAGCATTATTTACAGTAGCCAAACTATAGAAGCCACCTAAATGTCCACTGATAAATGAATGGGTTAAGAAGGTGTGGGGTATGTGTGTGTAATGGAATATTACCCAGCCGTAAGAAGAACGAAATCCTGCCACTTGCAACATGGATGGACCTAGAGAGTATAATGCTAAGTGAGATAAGTCAATGAGAGAGACAAATAGCATAGGATTTCATTCATTTGTGGAATTTAAGAAACAAAACAAATGAACAACAACAACAAAAAAGACAAACCAGAAAACAGACTCTTAACTATAGAGAACAAACTGATGGTTACACGACAGGAAGTGGGTGAGGGGGATGGGTGAAATAGGTGAAGGGGATTAAGAGTACACTTATAATGAGCACTGAGTAATGTACAGAATCATTGAATCACTATATTGTACACCTGAAATTAATATAACGCTGTAAGTAACTATACTGGAAAAGAAGGAAGAAAAAAAGGAAACAAGGAGGGAGGGAGGAGTGAAGGAGGGAAGGAAGAAAGAAGGAAAGAGAGAAAACAAAAGAAAAGGAAAAAAAAGAAAATAAAAGAGAAAAGAAAGAAAAAGAAAAATGTAGAATAAGATTGCTAGTTAGGTACAAAACAGTTGTTAATGTGCTAGAGGGCAAGAAAACCATAATCTTTGGGTTATCATTTCTACTACAAACACCTCCAACTTATGATGGTTCAACTTTATGATTTTTTGACTTCATAATGGTATGAAAATGATATGCATTCAGTAGAAATCGTACTTCAAATTTTGGATTTTGATCCTTTCCCAGGCTAGCCACATGAGGTACCAAACCCTGTCATGATGCTGGGCAGTGGCAGGGAGCCACAGCTCCTAGTCAGCCACGCCATCGTGAGAGCGAACAACTTATACACTTATGACCTTTCTATACCCGTACAACCATTCTGGTTTTTTACTGGTAGTACAGTATTGAATAAATTACATGAGACATTCAACACCTTATTATAGACTTTGTGTTAGATGATTTTAGCCAACTGGAGGCTAATGTCAGTGTTCCGAGCACGTTTAAGTCAAGCAAGGCTAAACTAAGATGTTTGGTAGGTTAGGTATATTAAATGCATTTTTTTACTTACTCTATTGTCAACTCACAATGGCTTTATCTAGATGTGATCCTGTCATAAATTGAGAAAGATCTATACACAGAAATATACAAATTAATATGTAATTCCACAGTGCCTAAGCTTTAGTCAAATAATAACAAAACTGACACAAGTGCATTGTCCTAGGGAATTAAATTGTCCTTTGGTGAATAGCTAAACAATGCCATTGATGGATGTTGCCCCTCTTTTGCCTTATTTCTATGTTTTGTATAATTTTCTTAGAGGGGGTAAGAAAAGTTTCCCAAAGAAGGTAATGTTTAAACTGTGATTAGAAGACAAATAGTAGTTTGCTGTATAAAAGGGCATGCTGGAAGCGTTCCAAGCTGAGGAAAATGCGTGCTCAAAGTCACAAAAGGAAAAGAAAACGGACTCATAAGTAAGGACAAACATAAGGATGCAAAAACTTGCAAAATGGCATTAGGAAGGCTAATTAAAGTCTGATCTCCCTGCCAGCTGTCTTGCCCCTTCCAGTTAATTCTCCAGACTGCAGCCAGTGTGATCTTTCCAAAGAGCTCATTGCAAATCGATCATTTTAACCATCAGCTTATAAAACTCCAGGGTGTCCCCTGTGCGGACTGAAGAAGATCCAGCTTCCATAGACTAATTTCTAAGTCCTTTATTTGGACCCTTCCTAACCATCTCTTCCTACCTCCCCACTTGAACCCAGTGATACAGTCTTGCTAAGTCATTTAGTTTCCTGCCACCATATCTCATTCCTTTCTTTTCTTCTGGAGTATCTTTCTCATGTGGTCTGCCTATATCAGAAATTCTCAGCCTTGGCTGCACATTAAAATAATCTGAAAACTGAAGAAATACTGATGTACAGGTTGCAACTTCAGATCAATTAAAATCAGAATTCCTGGGGACGGATTTCTATCATTGATTTTTGTGCAGTTGCCCAGATGATCTTAATGTGCAGCCTAGGCTAAAAGTTCATGATATCAAAGGGCAAAGCAGAAAAGCTACTAGGTTCTAAGAAATTCTCATCCCTGAAAGCCCTTCTTAAACATCATATCCCTCATGAAGTGCTCCCTAACTCCCTGCTCCCACCCATGCCCAGTTATTCCACTTTCAATACTCCTAAAGCCCTTGTAACATATTTCCTTGGAGTTTGTAATGATTTATATGTAAGTATACTTCAGTGACAAGGAATTAAAAACTCCATTATGTCAGGGACCACATGTATTTATTTTTTTAATTTCTATCAACTAGTACCACGTCTTACACGTGGAAAGAATTATGTTAATGAAGAATGAATGAATACATTAGTGATAAACAAAAGAAGGAGCCCTAAGCCTCTTTTTTAACTTTTCATTGAAGAAAAAACATATAGGAGGAAAAGTTCATATATCATATATGAACAGCTTGTTGCATTTTCACAAATTACAACCATACAAGTGCCTCCATCACAAAATCTCCCCCACGCTCCCTTTCCAGTGCCTATTCATCCCCAAAGTCCCACTATCCCGACTTCTAACACCACAGACTGGTTTTTACATGGTTTCCTACCTTATAAAAGGCATCATCAAGTATGCATTCTTTTACATTCAGTGTGAGACTCATCTTTATTGCTGCATGTCATGTAGACCATCCATTATTACCGCTATAGCATCACCCATTAGTTGAATAACAGTAAAAGTTGTTTATCCGCTCTCCTGTTGATGGACATTAGTTATCTTCTAATTTTTGCCAATATGAATAGACTACAATGCTATTCTAGCACATACCTTTTGGTGATTGTATGAATGCATATTTTCTGGATATACACCAAGGAGTAGAATTACCAGGTCATGAGATATGCATATACTCATCTTTAATAGATACTGCTAAGCAATTTGTACCAAATTTATTCTTCAACTTACAGCATATGAGAGACCCAGTCCCCTCATCAACACTTGATATTTTCCATCATTTTCATTTAGCCATCCCGGTGCTATCTCTTATGGTTTGTTTGCATTTCCCTATGTTTAATACAATAGAGCACCTTTTCTTTTGTTTACTGCATGTTTAAATATTCTCTTTTGTAAAGCTTTTGCCCACTCTCTTACTGGGTTTTTGGCTTTTTCTTGCTAATTTGTGATATTTCCCTGAATATTATGAATATAAGTCCTTTGCTAGATCCACGTACTACAAGGGCTTTTTCAGTCTCTAATCATGTCTTTGGATAAGCAGTTCTCACTTTTATTATACTCTAGTGCAGCATCATTTTCTTCTGCGTTATGATATTTGATTCCTGTTTCAACTGTTTTATCTACTCCAAAGTCAGAAAGATATTCACCTATATATTTCTCTAAATGTGTTATTATTTTATCTTTTACATTTAGATCTTCAGTCTATCTGGAATTGATTTATATATATATGTGGTATGTGATGCATTTTTCATCACATGGATATCCAATTAATGCAGTACCTTTTATTGAAAAGATCGTCTTTTCCCCACTATGTTCCAATGTTACCTTTGTCATAGACCATTTGGCCATATATGTGTGTAGGTCTGTTTCTGGACTCTTCCGCATTCCAATGATCAGCTTGTCTATTCTTATACCAACATCATACTATCTCAATTACTTATTATATCTTTATAATAAATCTTTACATCAGATGATATAAATACTCTAGCTTTGGGGCGCCTGGGTGGCACAGCGGTTAAGCATCTGCCTTCGGCTCAGGGTGTGATCCCGACATTATGGGATCGAGCCCCACATCAGGCTCCTCCGCTATGAGCCTGCTTCTTCCTCTCCCACTGTTCCCTCTCTCGTTGGCTGTCTATCTCCGTTGAATAAATAAATAAAATTTTTTAAAAATAAATAAATAAATAAATAAATAAAAATAAATACTCTAGCTTTATTTCATTTCAAGTTTACCCTAGCTATTCTTAGGTTTTTATCTTTTCATGTGAACTTTAGAATTAGCTTACGAAATTAACCTCCTAAAAGAACTTACTGGAATTTTTTTGGTAGTACATTGACTTTATAGGCTAATTTGGGAAGAATTAAAGTATTAACAGTATTGAATCTTCTAACCTGTGGATATGTCATTTATTTAGGCCTTCTTTGATTGTTCTCAATAATATTTTTAAGTTTTCAACGTAGAGATATTACATATCTTTTATCATATTTGTTCCTAGCAATAAGTTTGATAACACATGCAAAATATTGTCTACCAGGAAAGCTCATTAGATACTCAGTGTCCACGGTATCAAAATTCCAAACTCCCAGAAGGAAAGCAGATGTTCAGAATAAAACACATTGTTTGCACAGTTTAGGCACAGTGAACAATTCTTATCAGTTAGGGTCATTGGAACCCTCCCAAAATCCAAGTTCCCAGACAACAGCTAAAGGCCAACCTTGCAAGTAGGCCATTCTAGAGGTAAGCATCCTAGATCATCTATGTTAACTCTTTTCTACACATATCTTTCAGAATTTTATTTACTGTTTGATTTTGGTTTGTATATAGGAATACAGTTGATTTTTACATATTGATATTATATCCAATGACCGTGTTAAATTCACTTATCATAGTGTATGTGCAAATTCTCCCAGATTTTCTAAGGACAGAATCATGTAGCTATTGACTATCTTCTCAATAGAAATATTGAACCCTTTCCCCGAGGATGGAAAATTAATATAATGATTTCATCAAGCTATAATTTTCTATTACTACATAAATACAGTGTGAAATATAACACAAAAAAGAGCCAAATCTTTCCTCTTCTAAACTTACAAAAATGGAGAAGAAAGAGAGGTATAGACATTCATAAGTTTCAGAAAAACAAGCAGGCCTCTTACAATATAGGATATTAGTATAAGAATATAGTATAACATAATGGCATAGTATAGTACAGTATAGTATATAGTATAATGTATATTATAATACAAATGTATATATCCATTTAACATTCCCAATCAGAGACATTTTGGGAGATTCTTTAGGTAGGGATATATGGTCTTTCTAATTTGGTTTGCAATTCATGATAACATTATTTCATCCCAAAACAGGTTAGGAAGCTCTGCTTTAGGCAAGAATGGAATAATGAACCATTTTTTCTACATTCTCTTATTATTAACACTTTTTACAATCACTTTATTCTTTCTTTGTAGCTTTGTCTTTACAAAAAAGGTTGACTTAATATATATTAGTTCAGTCTCCTTTGTGCAAGTGTCATAAACCTACGTAGCTTAAAGGAAATGTTATTGTAAGGAAAATGGTGTCTCACAAAACCTATGAATAAAATTGGGTCCATGGTTCAGGAAGCCCTCATAACTCTCTGGCCATCTTTTCAATTTGTCTCAATAGTTTGCTTTATTCCCTCTCACACTCTACAGAATGTTGTCTCTAGCTCTCTGATGCACATAGCCGAAAATCTGGCCCCCAAAAACTTGAGTTGTAGTATTTTACAGCTTCAGTCATCAGAGGGATAGTCACTTTCTTGGTGTACCAAATCAGAAAAGATTACAAACAATATATATCTTTATCTAGCACAGACTTTATCTTATAGGTAGCTACCTATAATGATGATGGTGATGATGGTGGTGGTGGTTAGAATAGGAGCCTATAGCCCATAATTATTCATGAATCTCAAAGGCCAAATTTAATTTGTGCCCAGGTCCCACCTCCTCATCATCCCAGCCATTGAAGGGAATAGGAAACTTTTCACATGATCGAGGTGGGCCCCACTGGTTTAAGAGCTGAGCATGGCTGATTCTAAACATGGAAGATGTCCAAATCTACACCTTGGCACATGCTAGAACTGAAATATACCCCCCCAATTCATATGTTAAAGCCCTAACTTCCAATGTGACTGTATTTGAAATAGGATCTTTAGAAGGTAATTAAAGTTAAACAAGGTCACAAGGGTGTGACCCAGATCTGATAGGATTAGTGGCTTTGTAAGAAGAGAAAGAGAGAAATATCTCTCTTTCTTGCTTTCTCTCCATGCACACATGCCAAGAAAAGTCCATATGAGAACATAGTGAGAAAGCAGCTATTCATGATCCAGGGGAGCGCTCTCACCAAAAACCAACTGAATGGAACCTTGATCTTAAACTTCTGGCCTCTAGAACTGTAAAAAAATAAATTTCTGTTGTTTAAGCCACCTGGTCTGTGGTATTGTGTCATGGCCGCCCAAAGTAACACAGTAGACATGTTTCAGGATTTCTTTTCCTTTAGTGTCCGTAGTTCTTGGTCACACTGCTTTGAAGAATGAAGAGTGATGGGCAGCAAAGCAAAGGTTATTGGACAATAGTACAAAGCTCCCGAAGAGGGAGGGGACCTGGAGTGTTGCCATCAGAGTTTCTAAGTCTGGGGGTTTTTATGAGAATGATGGCAGGCTGTTTTAATCTGACTAACCCTCCCTGCACCTGTCACAAAATCAGGTTTTTGTCCACGCACTCATCTACCTATCACGTGGGAAAGGGAGAAGGGCTCCTTCCAGGGTGGTGCAGAATAACAGGAAGGAGTCTTTTTCCCTTTAAGGGTAGTCTCCTCCTAAGATGGGGCCCCTTGCCCCTGCCTACCTTTCTTCCGACTATCCTCCATTACAAAGACAAAGACCAACAAACCTTCCTTGCAAATCTGTCCAACCCTACGGTCTAACCCTGTTCCAATTTCTAGTCATTACCACTTCCTAGCCTCAGTTTGTTGATTTCCTTAGTGACCTTATAAGGGGGCTTTGCTGTGACTTAGCCTCCCTTAGCTTAGACCACCCCACAAGCCCATAGACATATAACCACTCTGAGAAATTCATTCTTTTCCCAAACTTTTGTTAGTTATCACCAGATTGCTTTGTCTCCCAAGTTCTCCCATTTGGGGAATCATTAAATTCCTGAAGCCTTTACCTTTTTCCAGTTTATCATTCCAAGTCTCCAGGCCTACAACCTATCTGTCCACATCTGCTAGACTGCAAGCTCCTGCTTCTGCAAGACCAACACAGTCTCTGCGTGTGAACACTACTCTTCACAATAACCAGTTATGAAGAGTGGATGGAGCACCAGCTCTTCTGTTGAGGGCAACAGGATCAGGAGAGGAAGCAGGAGGTCCGTCTCCAGACAAGTCAACCATTACAGAGCCTGGAAAATATAAGAGGTCTGGTCTGCCACTAGCTTAATGTAGTTGATCTTTTCCCCTCAGTCTGCCTACCTAAGACCCTTAAACTCCTCACTTTTCACATATCTGGAGGCTAATCCCATGTGAGAAACACTTAGAAAAACAAGTGTGACAGCTCTGCTTGAGGCCCAGAAAGAAGGCTCTTTCTAAATGGGGCCCTTTGGTTGTTTTCCCAGGTAAGATGTTTAAGACTTGATCCCTGTTGCCTGAATTCCTTTCTCACCACACCCAAGGTCATTTTAATGAAAATTCCAAAGTCCAAGCCAAGAGGATAGAATTGCTCTTAATCCTTCAGCAGTGCCGTCATTTGATCCCTAGACCCGCTGGGGTGATTATTGTGTGTCTGCAGAGAACAGCTAAGCAGACAGAAGAAGGAAGTGGCCGTCACTGCAGGAGGCCAGTTTCCAACCCTTATTTCTGTGTTGCTGTGCTGTCCTTACTTCCCTAGTCTCCAGGGTCTACAGCCCTGCCACCAGCCTTTCTCCCTATCACCTCAAGATAATGGGGACAGTCATAACTTTTCTTCAACTTTCGGAAAAGTTCACAAATTCATTGATATTTTTTAAATAGTGTTCCTTTTATTGAGAAAGTTGAATCAGATTGTAATTTATTTCCTGGTTTTCTCATACTCAGAGGAGGCTAAGTTTTGTGTGGAATGCCCAATT
The DNA here is from genome assembly GCF_002007445.2 of Ailuropoda melanoleuca. Lineage (NCBI taxonomy): Eukaryota > Metazoa > Chordata > Mammalia > Carnivora > Ursidae > Ailuropoda > Ailuropoda melanoleuca. The sequence continues at coordinate 127,828,102 of NC_048222.1, forward strand.
ATACTTCTTGACATCCTTATATCGATGACTTATCATTTCATTAAAATGTTGAAAAATCCTGTTGCAAAAGGAAATGGAAAATGAAAGAAACAGCTTGGGTGCTTTTTTTTTAATTTTTTTAATTTGTTTTCATTTTCTCTCTGACTTCCTGAGTGATGGGGAAATGAAAGCACTGACGACCAAATGTCTGGGATGTTCTGGGACCTCTCTGTCCCCTGAGCCAGATATGCATACATTCTCCAGTGCTGCAAGGACTAATCATCAGTCTCAGTAGCTCCTAACTAATGACCAGACTGAGTGGCAGCCCCCAGCTTCCTGTCATGCTGAACTCTGGAAGCCACTGATTGTTAGCCTGGCCAACCTGCCGCCAGCCTCCAGCAAACCTGCCAAAGTCATCTGCTTTGGTATTTTCTTGCCTCTGTGATTAAAGGGGTAGATCCTTCCCTATAACCGGCTGAACAGAAGGAAGGCAGAAGAGCTCTGCTTCAGGGTGTAAAACAGACTCCTTTCTTTCCAGGCCCTAAAGGCAAACATGTCTGAGGAGTAGCCCTCTCACAGAAGAAACTTTCCTTCTATTAAAATACTCAGGTTTAAAAAGATGAGAAGCTTTAAGACAGTATCGCCAACTGATAACCTAAGTGAAGATAAATTTGAAGATCGATAGTTCCAAATAATGTCTTTAACTTTCTCATTTTTTCCCACCAAATACAAAAGTGCTTCAGGAAGATGAAAGTGAAGCTGATTATTGTTTTTCTTGTAGGAATGATACCATATCAATTTACATTCCCTAATCTCTTTCTCCTTCCCTCCAACCCCTAGAACTTTCTCCCACAGGTACTGTTCAGCCATAACGGGAGGCAAGAGGAGATCAGGCAGTGAGTGGCGGTAACAGCCCTTCCAGCCTAGGAGCATGCAGTGCTCCTACTGTCCTCGTGACTCACTCTACCAGCCATCCTCTGGAGTTTGACTTTCAGAAGGCGCAATTAAACATAATAGGAGTTTACTTCAAGCTGCTATGGATGCTGTGTTTGAACTTCTTGATTTACTAAGAAATAGCCTTAACTTCCTTCAGGGAAAATGAGAATTTTTCTATTTCATTCTAATTCTTTCAGGAAAAAAAAAAAAAAGACAAGGAGGAGTAAAACCATATCATTTAGAAGGCCTACCCAGAACACAACAGATCACTATCCCAGAAGACCACCTCTAAACTTCACTGCCTGTCCCCTAGCCTCAGTCGGCACCTGTGCATGCACGAGAGCGGTGATGTCCCTTCAATTATACCACTGCTACCGTTTTCAGACTTTTTCAGAAAAGCCAAAATAATCCTCTCCATATAATTGTTGACCATAAAGAACCCCCGAAATAACCAGTAAAATGTTTTAACATTCCTTGACAGTTTTCAAATCCCACATTACTTTATCTGGTCCCCCAAATACCCCGTGAGATATGATTTTGCTTTTCCCATTTTACCAGAGAGGGAACTAAGGTTCAAGAAAGTAAGGAAGCTAAGACAATGGAGTGGGGGCCAGAACCAGGGCTGCCCATTCTGAATTCACAGTCACATTCTAGTCCTGCATCTGTGACCACTCACAAGCCATGTGGCCCTGGGTACATAGGACAATGATCTGAGCTTAGATTCCTTTACTGCAAAAAGGGAGGGAAGGAGAAAGAAATAAAGGAAGGCTGACCCAGTTGATGTTTACAGTTTCTTGGATTCCAAAGTTATATAAATCTAAGAACCTTCTCAGGACACTTCACCGGCCGTTCCCTCTTCTCAGGTTTCTCAAGGGTAATCAGTAATGACTTTTCATTTTCTTGAGTAAGCAAGAAGTCAACGGAAGTCAGCATCACCTTTGAGATTTCCATCAAATTGGCAGATTGACATCAAATGGGCAGGCTGTTCCCCTTCCCAGGATCCCCACAAATCTGTGTGGCTCAGGCCTTACGTGCTGCATCACTGTTCTCGTTCCCACTGAAATCTAGAATTCCCTCTAACCTTTTGCAGCTCTTCTTTCCATTTTTCCAATGCAGATTCAGATGTGAGCCACTGACCCTTCTCTTCAATTCTTCTCCCTGCGACACCACTGGCTGAAAGATAACTCACGGGAGGATCTATCTAGCAGAGTTCCGGAGCTGAAGTTCAACGAAGGAGGCGGCCTCACAGCCCTTTACGTTCACAGCCATCATGACACACCCTCTCGTTAGAAGCACTCTGCCACCTTAGCCCACAGGACATTCTGACTGACAGGTGTGGCTCCAGCAACCCCCTGCCAGCTCTCTTGCTGCTCAGACCTTCCCATACCACCACCAATAGGGCTGGGGAACGAAGGGCTGGCCTTGTCATGCAAAGGGGACAACAAGGACTTTTCTAAATAAAAAGCCATCACCTCCACTCAGCAAGTGCTCCCCTAGTTTGGGCGCAGAGGTAGTTGCAATCAGCTGAGGTTTTATTTTATTTATTTACTTACTTACTTTTTTAAAAATTATTTGAGAGAGAGAGAGAGAGATAGCCAGAAGGGAAGAGAAGGAGAAACAGGCACCCCGTTGAGCAGGAAGACCGACTCGGGGCTCCATCCGGGACTCGGGGATCATGACCTGAGCCAAAGGCAGATGCTTAACTGACTGAGCCGCCCAGATGCCCCCAGCTGTGTATTTAAATAGCATTTTCCCCTTTGCCACACTGATGTCAACTAATGCTGTGGGGCAGGAAGTACGCCCAGCCTGCACTGATTCTGCTTTTGCACCTGGATCTCAGCTTCCCTGTCGGAAGAAGGAGCAGCTCAGAAAAGAACGGATTCTTAACTTGGTTTATAAAGAGGAGTTCTTGTTACTTCCCACCTAACTTGAGACCCGTGGAGAAGGATGCGGTGCAGGCCTCGGGCTGCAGGTGACTGCAGCGCTGCTGAGAGCCTGGACAGGGGAGCAGAGGGAGTCGGACAACAGTGAGCCAGGAGTGGCAGGGCGCTGGACTCGTCAGATAACCTGGTCCTCTTCCCAACTCTACACCACTCTTAGAAGTGTCGATTTGGGTCAAATTGCCTAGATCTCATTTTACCTATCTGTGTGAAGGTGAGTCGTTTCTGCCGCCTCTATCTCACAGGGTTTCCATGTGACTGAAATGAGGTAATGTGTGTGAAATCCTATAAAATTTTATATGAAATGTATCACATTTACTATCAGCTGGCAGTCACTCCCACTCTATTGGCCAGGGACATCGGGGAGCCATCCAGTGCAAACAGTTCATCCAGGGTGGATTTTGAGAAACGGATCACAAATCCTCCTTCCCAGGATTGTTTTATACCAATTCTATGTCGGTTTTCTAAAACATAAACATCTAAGAGAAGGCAGGTGATGCTGTATAATGGCTGTGGGTAAAATTTGATTGCAATTGCCATTTGTGCTGAAATACTGGCACAAGCAGGCTGTGCCTGTATTTCATAAATACATTTTTGTGAAACTCATATGAGGGGGTAGAGAAAGAAACATAGTATTCCCCCCTATACTGTATTTTCAAAGAATATAAAATTTATAGTACTTTTATTATTATTATCAGGGTATTATTACCATTTTTATGAACATGTTTTCATTATTATTGTGATATATGGTCTATTTTTCTTGCTGGCCCATCAGCCTAGATACTTTAAAGCCTCTTCCTCTAAGATCAGAAGAAGATTTATGAGATATTAAAAAAATGTTGTAACTAATTATATTAATCTAGGCTACCAGTTGCACCATTGAGAAGTTGTATAAATTAAATCCACAAATATCATAGCTTTGGAAAATAAAGAAATAGAAATTAGATTTTGAACACAGGGTTTTGAAGGAAAAGAATATGGAATTAAAGTTCAAATCTGCTGTCAAATTAGGAAAATAAAAATTCTCCACACAGTAATTTATATTCTTGTGGTCCAAAGGAACGTAACTATTTCCAATTACATACACTATGTTGCATTTTAGCATTTTTTGCTTTCGTTTTTAAATATAGACTCTGTGGACTTTTTACTAGAATTTCTATATGCTTATTTCTACGAAAGATAGGTTAAGAGAATAAACTCTACCCCCTGAGAGGTAACCACTGTGCAACTTCATGGACTGAAAAAAAGGCCCTTGAACACAGAGCTAGCATCATTCAAAACTACCTTTGAGGAAAATGGCTTCAACTGGTATCACTTCTCCCGTTCCCTTTCAGTTATTCTCGATTGGAGGGTTTGCTCTATGGAAGGGGTATTGAGTCTGACACGACCCTAACCCAGAGGATGGAAGCAGGACCCGCCGCACTAACTGAAAGCACAGATGGAGGACGGGTGACCCTTCCTTGGATCCCTGCTGCAAGAAGTGCCCTCTCACGCTGGCTGGCACTGAATGCACTCAGGCAGACGCTCATGTTCTGAAACCTAAACGCAGAGTTAACACAAATGTTGTAAATCACTCAGCTTACATAACTGCTGCCCCAGCAACTCTGCATTCCAGAAAACCAAAAGCCTGCTCTGCATTCCAGAAAACCAAAAAATTAGAGCCCTGATAAGATAACCAGGTAATTAATGAGGCAATTTCCCCTTCCTGCTACATGCAGTATTTATTTTTTAATATAAGTTTCTCATCATCTTAAGCAATAGCACACTCTCTTCCTGTAATCCTTAATAACTTGGCCAAACGAAGCAGTACAAACATGTTATTCACATTTTTTGTGTCTATTTTTTTTCATTTTTTAGATTATACAAAACAATCTTGTAAATATATTCAGTCTTTTTGGTTTTTTTTGGTTTTTCTTTGTGTTGCTTTGCTCCCCTCCTTTTTTTTTTTTTTTTTTTAAAATTGCTTTCATCTTCTAGTTTTGTAATCAGCTTTTTTTTTTCATGTTATATAAAGTGGACATTTTTCATGGTATCAAATATTAATTGACTATAGCGAGTTTTTTTAACAATTTTAGCTGCAGGATTTTTTTCAATAAAATTGCATATGTGGACCTCAATATATAAAAAATAGATAAAAACTTAGCTATATTAAACTAATATGATGGTGATGGATTATAACCCCGCCCATGGGCCCCACCCTTTCCCCTTGACTCATAAACTGCTCAGGGAAGACAACAGGGCGTAAGTCAAATAAAACAAACAACAACAACAACAACAACAACAACAACAACAACCCACTTCTGCTGCATCATTTCTTATGAACATAGGACATTACATATTGCTTACTATTCAATTAAAATACATTCTTATACATTTTTTAGCCTCTTTAGGTTATTATTTAGATGGCCAGAAAGGAAATCATTAGACTCAGAATTCCATATTGGGCAAAATCATTAATGACTAACTAGCAAGGGTCAGGCATGATGTGAAAACACTTATTTTTACAATTTGAGATTCTGAACGTTGTCAGAGAATTCATGTATGCCAAATTGTTATGTAATCATTGAAATAACAAGGTTTGGACGCATTGAGAACATAAATAGAGCAATGTGAGATTATTTTGGTTTTGTCTGATCCAGGCAATCCATCTTTGAACTACCTCTATGACCACTCAAAGCATAATTCCCTATAAAATTTTTCCTCAGCATATTCTCTCTCCAGTGGCAGCCTGGCCTTTATCCTGATCATCATCAGCACTCCAAATTATAAAGATAGTGAGTGCCATGTTCTAAAGAGAATTTTCTGGAAGAGTATCTGTACATTTCAGCGTGCTAAGAATTCAGACTTCTGCCATGGTAGATGTCAGGGACTGACACAAGTTGATAGAACATGAAACCCTTGCGTTCTAATAGACAGTTAACTTGTGGTAGGAAGAATTTGCTGGGCTTCTTTACAGTGTGACCAAACATGCTGCCCATGTTTTATGGGCAGAATCTCTATCATTAGTTTCCCAGGAAAAACAATTACATGTGTATACGTGTGTACAGATGAATGTACTAGACAATAAATCTCTCATTCTTTCATATCTTTTCTGCCCCTTTTATGAAAAAGAATTATGTCAGGCCTCAGTTGATACATACTTTTACTTCTAATCATATCTACATCACACTATAAAAGTAAAAAAGTGCTGTCATCCACGATTTCATTTCGAGTACAACGGCAACAGAGGTACTCCGTGAACTAACTGCCAAACACGAAAATCCAGGACAGACCAGGGATGTGCCATGAGAAAATGAAAGAGGGGTTAAGAAATCAAGGGAGAGGGGCGCCTGGGTGGCACAGTCGTTAAGCGTCTGCGTTCGGCTCAGGGCGTGACCCTGGCGTTCTGGGATCAAGCCCCACATCAGGCTCCTTTGCTGGGAGCCTGCTTCTTCCTCTCCCACTCCCCCTGCTTGTGTTCCCTCTCTCGCTGGCTGTCTGTCAAGTAAATAAATAAAATCTTAAAGAAAAAAAAAAGAAATCAAGGGAGAAAATTAGACGATAGGAATGAAAAAAGAAAAAAAGAAATGAAAGTGAATAAAAGTTTGGAAAGCAAGAAAGAGGTCAAAATGTTCTTTAGAAGCAAAGACTTGAGTAGAAGTTTAAAGCATGGGCACTGAGGTCGATTATGGAAAAACTGCTTCACATTTGTCCCAATTTCTTCTTCTAAAGATGCATCCCACCTATTTACCCCGATTCCCAGGGGCAAATGAGGAAATGGATGTACAGCCTTTAGCAAGGTAGTCGGTGAAATAAATGTTCAATACATGTTAGCTATTAGCATGAGTTAGTGTAATTAGTAAGGTATTGTAATTACTTGTATTATTTACAGAACTTATCTTACTATTTTAACATAATTTCATCTTTCTAAAAATCAATTATCCTAAGTGTCAAATCTTGCCATTCTTCCTTTTTAAAAAATTTTTAATACTGGTCATAAGGTTTATGTTTAATACTAGTCATAAGGTTAATATTCTAAAATAAGGCCTATTAGAAAAAAATTACAGTCAAACAGTTCATAAAGTATAATTGTTAGTGATCTTTAGCCAAACTCTTTAAAACAAATTTTTCTTGCATAAATAAAGCTGAGATCAATTTCTTATTTTTTTAATCCCCTGCCCAAACATGGTTTCGATGTCCCAGAATTCTAGGAAAATTCTAAGTCTTTCCACAAAGTTTGTTCTCTTCCCCAACTCCTCTTCTTCTCTTTCCTACTTTTCATATCCCAAAAATTATTCACAAAATTAAAAATCTCATTGTGCACAGTATTCATCTTAAAATGGAACAACATAATCATTCTGTCAGAGTTGCTACCATCTTTAAATTTACATCTGTATCCTAACCTGACTTTTTTAGTAACAGTGAGCTCTGAGGACAGAAGCTACATTTCCTTCTTTTATGTCCATTACAGCAACCATTTCAAACCAGTCCATGGAGCAGAAAATCAATTAATATGAATTAATGAATAATGTGTTTACTAGGGAGACGAGGAGGAGAAGCAGAGGTTAATTTCAAAGGTCATCCAATTTCAGATTCCTAATGAGAATTCAGAATCTTTGGGGCTTCACCTTTTTCACTATGATTGAAATGCCAAGTACAAGCTGAACAGTCTGTTAACAATCTGAAAAGAAAATATATTACCATGATTGTACAGGGAAACTGGAAGCGATTTTCTCTTGGGTTGGAGGTTTAAGCAAACAGGAAGCCCTGTTTAGGATTTGTCTTCATCATCTTTCATCACAAGTCAGCCTAACTTCCTGATAAAGCAATGTGGAACCGCTTTCAGATACTCAACCATATTGGACAGAAATGCCAACTCAAAGATCTCCAACTTTAAATTCAAAGTTGCAGTTTCTGAACACCCCATTGCCGTTGGACCACAGCTCTTGAAGGAAAATTTTGCCTCTTAATCTCTAGGAGCAGTGGGCAGAAAACGAGTCTTTGTTGGTATCTAACCTCCTAGTTAAAGGATTTCACTTTATTTCCACCATTGAACGTCAAAAGAGTATGAGAAATAGAACATGTAATAGAGAATAATAATTAATAATCACAGGGACCTGAAAGTGTTCTCTTCTAGCATTAATAAGATAGTTTTCTATAGCTACTTGAAAAACTATTATTTATGAAACGAAACTTTAAAGACTTCCTATCAAAATCTTATACTAATTTCCAGATGGAAAGTGCATAACGCTTCACAATCTGTCTCTAATCCATATAACTGAAATATACTTTTCAAAGCTAGCAATTTCTTCTTAAACTTCAATTTCATATGACTATTTGGGTTAAACTTGCTAAAATAACAAACACATAAGTTTTCAGTGAAAATTAGAACCTGAGGATTTTAAATTCAAATAAATGACTTTCTACAAAAAGTTCAAATGAATTGATAATTCTACGTGAAGAAGCTAATGCTAAAAATTTGAATCTGAAGTTCCAGGGAATATAAACTACAAAATGACTAGTGTTTCTCTAATATAAAGAAAAAAAAAACCAAAATCAGAACTCTTATCACTCTAAAAATTATATTGAATTATCATTTCACACAGTAGATTTTTATCTACTGGAGCTAAATATACCTATTATTTCACTTGATGAATTTTTTAATTCTATTCTCAGTAATATTTCCAAACAGGATTTATTCCAAGGTTCCATTCATGTAGTATTTTTGAAAACTTTAGATTCATATAAGAAAGGAAGAGGTCATTGTAATGCAGAGAGAAAAACCAAGAGCAGTTATATCAAATCTGATTTGTACCAGACTTATAACAACAAACATCTGTGATTTAAATACATCCTCCATTAAATTCTAGAAGTCACCAATTAATGTTGAAGCCCAGAAGAAGATAATGTAGGCAACTACCACATCACAAACATTCCAGATGTTTCTTGAGCCTGGTTTGCTCCCCGCTTACCAGCCTATGACAACCATCATTCAATCTTTGCTACTGGCTTTCAAAATTCCATATTCAATATTCATTTTTTAAAAACAAAAGAGGCAAAGTAGAAAAAGGAAAGTAAACTTGAACAAAGACATATAGTTTGTTTTCTGTCCAAGAAAATAAAATGCGCGTTTGTTGAGAAACATATGAATGAATTTCCTTAGAATGATGCAACCCCTCCAAAAAAACTCACAGGAGTCAGCACCATGGGTGGTAGGATGCTGAGTTTCCCACAGGAAGCAGCTCAGGTAATTGCTTGTTTGTTTTGTACCGAGAGGCATCTTATTCTGTGCCTACAGGTTTCTTCTATGAGAAAATCCGCCACATGGCCCATTTCGTTTCAGGCATTTCATAGGCGTTTGTCTCATGTGTTTAGAAAGTCCATCATCTTAATAAGTGATCTGTAGAACAAATGACTAAATGGGAAATACATGCTGTTGGCAAACAAGCTATATTACAACATAAGAAAAAGTCTACAAATAATGTAAAGATGTGAATTCCAAGTTAGAAAACATAGTCACTTCTGGAATAAGACCACAAATCAGAGAAGGGTTAGATTATCTGGCTGGTTAAGTTGTCTGGAAGGAATTCCAATGTTGAAGCCATTATTAGGCAAGCCCCATGAAAGGAAGTAGGAATTACTTCATCACTGTCTCCATCCCCATGGAGCCTAGTGAGGTCAGTTTAAGAGTTCTCCAAATAACTCTAGCTTGCACGCACTGCACCACACAACATACTCCACGGTGGGGATACAGAACGGGATACTACGTGGCTCTTGCTGTCATGGAATTTAATTCAGCAGAGAAAACAGACCCATACACGGATCATTCCAAATTAAGAAAGGACATAATGACAGAGCTATTCACAGCGTGCAATGGCATCTGAGGGAAAGAGGGCATTGGGTCCACTATGAAGAAGGGAAAGGCTGTCCTGGAAGGCTTCCCCGCAGAGACTGTCCCTGGCCTGAGCTTTGAAAGATGGGTTGGAGTCTTGCAGTCAGCAAGGTGAAGATGGGCAGATGAATATTTCAAAGTACAAAAGGGTGTGAGCAAAGGCACGTATGTCCACAGAGGCAACTGCAAGCCATTCAGTATTACCAGAGTATGAAGTTTACAAGCTAAGGCTGAAGAGGCTATGAGGGCCCCGGCCTCAGAAAACACATGCACTGTGTTGATGAGCTTAGATGTTACACAGAGAGCACTGGGAAGTACCCAGAAAGCAAAATTTCTCCAGTCCCTTCACTGTCCCTCTTCTGTCACCAGCACAGGAGACAGTCATGAGTCCCTCACTTCAGGAAGCAGTGGAGAAGTGGAAGGGTGGGGAGAAGTATCAACCCATTCTTTCTCCTTCTGCTGCCATCCTTGAACAAATGTTAACTCTGCTCCCTTGTCAGACTCATTGGATTGAACATAGCATATCTGGGATACAGAAGAGAAGGCTAATGAGTGTCACATAGAAGCAATATTAGAGGAAAGTGCATTCTAATACAGGGAAAAGAGGAATGTATTGATAGCTAGACAGGAAAGAAAGTCTCTGCAGGAGCAAAGGAGCAGGCCTGTGTAGGGATATACATGAAATTTGCAAAGGTGAGGTAATGAATATCCAGGAACACATAGAAGAACATAGGAATCATTGTAACAGTATCTAGGTGTATTTCACATGTAAAATACTATTTTTGTGCTTAAATAAGTGATTTCTATACATATTGAAGGAAATATAATACTACTGAGTTCTAGTCCCAAAATTTCTCCTGGGAACCAGTCCAATTATTTTATAAGGTATGCTATATGTCCATGTATATAAAATAAATTAATCAAAAGAGGAAAAACAAATACATTTGGATAAGTTGAGTGAAAGAATTGAACTGAGAAGAACAACATAAGAAGGAAGGCTGAACAAAGGAGAAGAAATACAAAGTCCTGCTGTAATAATCACCAACCTTCAGTGAGTGTTTACGATGTTCTTACTCTAGGGACCATCCTAAGGGCCTTAATTCTATCTCATTCAATCCTCCAATAGCCCCACTATTACTGTGCCCATTTGACAAGCAAGGAAACTGAGGCTTAGTGAGGTTGAATAGCAGAGCTGCTAAACTGAAGCCACACAGGTAATAAACGGCATAACAGGAATTGGAATCCAGGGGGTCAGAATCCAGGCCCCCTGAGTGGGAAGATGTTACTCTCCTAAAGAAAACAAGAAAACATGGTTTCTGGGTTGAAACCATGCATTAAGTGAAGCAATCCAACCCCCTCAAAAAGATACCCCAAAAGGCTTCCCTAAACACAAATGTGTTTCATGAAAAAAGAAAAAAAAAATAGTTTAAATTCTCTTGGAATGTCTATGTTAAAAACATTGAAATCTGTGCTGTTTTCCACCATGTTCCAAGGGTAGTACCATTGGTTCTGAGGCATAAATAACTTGTTGCTAATTACAAGCATCTTGGTTTCCAAATGCAAATTCTATTATAGGAAAAAAATAACTTTGCACATCTAGAAGGAAGCTATAATCAACATGTTACTTTATGTGCATACACATAGCTTCCCATCCAAAAAATAATAATAATAACGACATGCACGTAAGGCTTGGCTACAAAAGAAGAGAATCTGCCTAAAGTTATGATGGAGCAAGTGGCAAAATCACTTTGGAAAAGGTCTCTCGTGAGCGAAATAAATTTCTACTTACTTAGCTGTATCTTTTAATTAGTTATATAAAGAGAGTAACCAATTACTCTGACCAGAAGCTTATTTATTCAACACTTTTTATTCAGAGCTAATAACCTCTATGGCTTCATGGTTCTGAATGTTTATTCATATCTGGGCAGAGTTAATCTGACTATTGGTCTGATTTCTCTATGAAAGGATACTGTTCAGGGCTCCTGGATGGCTCAGTTGGTTAAGCGTCTGCCTTCGTTTCAGGTCATGATCCCAGGGTCCTAGGATTGAGCCCCATGTCAGGCTGTCAGGCTCCCTGCTCATCGGGTAGCCTGCTTCTCCCTCTCCCACTCCCCCTGCTTGTGCTATCTCTCCCTCTCTCTGTGTCAAATAAATAAATAAAATCTTAAAAAACAAAAAAAGAAAAAAGAAAAGAAAGGAAAGGACACTTTTCTGAATATTGTTATATTACACAAACGACAGTTTAATTAAACCATGGAATAATGTTGGCTTTAAAAAGACCAGTCTATAAGTCATTATTTTTATACTTCTAATGTCTGCATTAATGCAATTAATGAATAACACCTTTATTATCATTATTAGTGCTTATTGGTGGCTGATATCATCAACTAATCAATACACACTTAGACTCCAAATATCTTAAAATTCATTCGTTCAGCACTTCATCAAATGTTTATTAGGCACAATGAACTGTAAAGGATGTTTTAGTGATAAATAAGGCATTAAACTGGAAATCAAGAACCTTAGTAGTAGTCAACACCTCTTTTTATCTACTAACTCCCATAATTAAAACATAAATATTTAAATAAACCAGCAGTCTAATCTTTCAGAATACCTCTAAGCAAAGTTTGTCTCAGAAGGGACAACCTTTGTTCTGTTTTCAGTATACCTAAACCATATTAAGAAACCCAGCCCACATAATAAGATTTCTATTTCTAAGACAGTAGTGAATGCCTGATATTTTTACTTCATATTTCTAAATGCAGCTATGTTCTAAGTGTTCCTGTAGAGGAAAGAAAACCCACAACAGAAATCATTTGCTTTTTTTAATTTAAAATGTCACATCTTCAAGTCATACTTTCCACAATGAAAACATGTCCACTTGTTGACATGCTCTACTTGAGCTGAACTGACACGATCATTTCAACCCCCTGAATTTAAAATTGAAATGTCTTTTCCTTCTTTCAGAAAAGAAAGAACCACCCTATGATTAAAACTCCCCACAGCTTCTTTTAAAGTGCTTGAACTAAAAAAGAAAGAAAGAGAGAGAGAGAGAGAAAAAGAAAGAAAAGAAAAAGAAGGAAAGTTCTCCTCTATTTTTATCAGAAATTACTCTTCCCACACAGACACTGTGGCTAGCTCAATGAGTGTTGGCAAGTTGAGTTATTTACAACAGTAGACTTCCCCTCCCTCCATTCCCCCACTCTTTCCAGGAGTAAAAGTGGACAGCTGCCTTTGAGGATTTCCTATCTTGTTCCCCTGGCCCCTCCAAGCACTCATTTCTTTCCCCTTTCCAGCTGTGGCTTCCCTCAAATTGCTGAATTGCACAGAATGTCCTCTTAACCCCACATTAGTTGCCATAGGAAATTGTGTCTTTAGATGATATAATGTCTAAACAATAACACCTACTCAAATCTTTTCAAACAAGAGTATCTATGAATTGCTTTTGAGGTCATTATTTGTCTACCTACACAGCCTTTATTAGGCCATTACCATTATCCAATTATATATTCACCCAATACTTACTGAGCATCTAAATAATGCAAGTTAACTTTCCTTGGACCTGAAGGAGAAAATTTAATGTAATGACACTGTGACTCTCCTCTAGGAACTGATGCTTACAGGTTGATGCAAGCCTACATGAATCTACTACAGAAACACTACTGAAGTACTAGAACAGAGGGAAAATAAAAAGCAGAGGGAATGGGAGGGTCAAGAAGAGAGTAGGTGTTGTTGACATTGCCAAGGAAAGATTTCATTGATATTTTGAAATCCAGCTAACTGAAAGATCAAAAAGTGCAAGAAATACTGAAATAAGGAGGGACCACAATTCCAAGCAACTAAAATAAAAATTGGCTTTTTTTTTTTTTTTTTTTTTTTTNTTTTTTTTTTTGGAATAAGGATCTGTCTAACAATATCTAAGTGTTTATAGCTCTGGGGGAGATCCCTGAAAAATACAATAAAAATTCATATGAATTAAGTTTTAAACCATATTCATTGAAAGGCATCATGTATGTTCCCCAGGGACCTAGATGAGACTGGAGTATCTCTCTAGCTTATTTCCATTCTACTTGCAACAATCTACACTGATTGGTGCCACTCTCCCTTCAGACAAAGCTCCTTTGGTGGTCTGAATGGCTCAGGTTTAATGAAGCCACAATGAGGCCTTCACCATATTCTTACAAAGCTCTGCCACATTCAACCTCATCCAACAAACATTTCCTGAGCACCCACTATAGGCAAGGCAGAAATGAAGAAAAGAATTCAGGTTGATTATGTCTTGGACTAAAAATAAACATTCAACATAAAGGTAGTTGGAAAATTCAAAAATACTTAGAGATTAAACAACACACTTCTAAACAACACGAATTTAAGAAGAAATCTCAAGAGAAATAGAAAAAATGTTTTAAACTAAATGAAAATGAAAATATGACTTAGCAAAATATATGGGATGCAGTGAAAACAGTTCTTAGAGGGAAACTGAATAAAAGTAGAAAGATCTAAAATCAATAAGCCCAAATTCCACTTTAGGAAATTAGAAAAAGAAAATAAAATTAAATCCGAAGTAGATGAAATAATAAAAATTAGAACAGAAATCAATGAAATTGAAAATAGGAAATACATAGAGAAAATCAATGAGACCAAAAGTTGGTTCTATGAAAAGATCAATAAAATTTTTATGAGCCTCTAGTCAGTATAACTAAGAAAAGAGAGAGAAAAATCAAAATTACTGAAAACAGAAATAGTAAGGGGGACATCACTACAGATCTCATTGATATTAAAAGAACAATAATGGAATACTATGAACAACCATATGCCCATAAATTTGAAAGCCTAGGTAAAAGAGATCATCCTTGAGAGATACAATCTGCCAAAATTCACATAAGAAATAGACAACAAAAAGATGTCTGTATCTGTTAAAGAAATTGAATCAATAATTAATAACTTTCAAAAGAGAAAGAACCAGGCCCAGATGGGGTCACTGGTGAATTCTACCAAAGAGTTAAGGAAGAAATTATACCAATTATCTACAATCCCTTCTAGAAAATAGAAGCAAGGGGGATACTTCCTAACTCACTCTATGAGGACTGCATTACCCTAATACCAAAAAATAAAAAAGGACATTACAAGAAAACTTCACATTAATATCTCTTATGAACATAGATATAAAATCCTCAACAAAATATTAGCAAATCGAATCCAAGAATGTATAAAAAGAATTATATACTATGATTAAGTGGGAATCATCCCAGGTATGCAACACTGATTCAACATTCAAAAATCAATTAATGCAATCCATCCCATCAACAGGCTAAAAATGAAAAATCACATAAACATATCACTAGAAGCAGAAAAAGCATGTGACAAAACACAACACCCACTCATAAAACTCTCAGTGAACTAGGAACAGAAAGGCACATCCTCAAGCTGATACAACGAACATCTACAAAAAATCTATAGCTAACGTGGTATTTAATGGTGAGAAACTAGAAGCTCTCCCACTATGATCAGGAACAAGGCAAAGATATCCCCTCTTGCCATTCCTTTTGATTATCATCCTGGAAGTCTAACTAATGCAATAAGACAAGAAGAGGATTAAAGGCATGCTGATTAAGAAAAAAGAAGTAAACTGTTTTTGTTCTCAGATGACATGGCTTTTTATGTAGAAAGTCTGAAAGAATTGAAAAAATCTCCTGGGACTAATAAGCCACCATACCAAGGTTGCAGAATACAAAGTTAATGTAGTAAAGCTGATCATTTTCTTATATACTAGCATAAAATTTAAATTTAAAGCAAAATACCGTTTGCCCAAAAGAAATAAAATACTTAGGTATAAAACTAACAAAAGGGGCTCAGTAAGTTAAGCATCTGCCTTCGGGTCAGGTCAAGATCCCAGGGTCCTGGGATCGAGCCCCCAGATCAGGCTCCCTGCTCAGTGGGAAGCCTTCTTCTCTCTCCCTCTGCTGCTCTCTCACTCTCAATCTCACTCTCTCTCAAATAAATAAATAAAATCTTTAAAAAAACCAAACAAAAGATGCACAAGACCTAAACACTTAAAGATTAGAAAGTATTGTATTGTCCTATACGTATGGCTTTCTGCTACACGGAGAACATTTTTTAGTTTTAAGAATCATGTAATAGAGCATCTTCTTCAGGGTTTTAGTCCAAGTAATGAAGCAAGTCATTCATGTGTATTAATTACATGGATTCCGTACTCAAGGTATACAAATGACTATGCTGGGAACCGAGGAGAGACAGTTCTGACCTTACTTAATTCAGGGTATTGAAGAGGGAAAAAGAGAGTGAGGAGAAGAGTTTAGAGTGGGATGGGCTTATAGTTCCCTGGTTCGACCTACTTTATATTTTGTATTTCCTCTGGGGGTGGGGTATAAGAAAAGTCACCTAAGCCAGTTACAATTATTTAAAGGTTTCCTATATGAGGCTCTGTTAGCCAGATGGAACATGAGACCGCCAAACCTTGGAGTCACCCTTCTAAGGAAGTTTCTGCCCAAGCAGCACCTGAAAAGAGCAAATGTGTTGGCCCAGAATCTATACCATAGGGTGTAGGACGTCAAACCAGAGATCACTAAGACAGGAAAAGTGCTTATCTTCCCAGTAGAAGCACACTTCAAAGGATTAGGCACATACTTCAAAGAGTGTTTACCCTCCTGTCTCTTGGATGCCTTGGTCTAGTAGCCAGTACTAACACCCCATTAGCACCTCATTAGCCTGGGCTCAAGAATGCTGGAAAAGAGTCCTGGACCTAGGAAGCATCCCTGGACTAAAACTAAGAGATTCCTCCATTTTTCTTAGCACTTTTATAAATGCTCCAATAGTCATCCAGCCCCCAAAATAGTACATAACTGAGTTCTAGGGTTGGTGTCAGCTACACCTATGTAACAAAGTAGGCAAATTTTAACATCCAGTATCATATATCCAAATCTTCCTTTAAAAATACCCCCAAAATAGGCAGCAGGTCCAGGGACACTTTGGCAACGTGAGTCTCCAAAATCTTTACCTAATAATGAAATATGCCCTCCACATCAGAATTTTACAATAACTTGGTCTTTTCTGCTTTCTGTATACTCCAAATCTGGCCGCCTGTAGACCATTTAACCCAACAATTCATAATACAACATCTGGGATGTTGCGGACACCAAAATTCTCACACAGCAGTTCAAAACATTCTTTCCTCACAAAAAGCAAAATCATCTCCCTGAAGATTCTATTATTAGCGCATGGAATCTGCTTCCACAGCATCCTGTAAGAGAACTGGAACCCCCCTATAAATTTTCCCAGATGCATTCCACAGAGTGCCCATCAGACTGAACAGCCAAACACACCAACCTAACATAAACTGTACAGTTGCCAGATAACTAAGATTTTCAGAAACTTTGAAAGTGTTATTTGAATGTGAAAGAAAGATCAAGAATCCTAACTTACTAAGGGGGGGGGAAAGAGTGAGACCTCTTGATGCTGTTTTGTTCCAAAGGACACTATAGCACTTACTCTCTCTACATAGCTAAAAAGAAAACTGGAAATATATGATGAAAATGAAACAACTATCATCCCTTTAAATTAACAGACATTTCTGATAAAACAGACATTTCTGAAATCACTGCATTTCACATCTCATGGTCTGGTTGAAAGGTTTAGTTTTCCATGGAATATCGAGTTGTGATTTCACTTGGGAATTCCAACTATTAAAGAATGAGAGAAAAAAGATCTTATTTGGTAATGCTATCTTGTGAAAACACGTTGATAAAATAAACATCTCATCTGGGGATCATTTTGTATGACATAAAAATATCAAAGCACTATCATGCACACTTGAAACTAGTAAGATACTGTATGTCGACTATACCTTAATAAAAAATGCTCCATTCACAAATCTATACATATTTTTATGCAAATGGACACATACACATTGTTCTGAACCTTTTTAATTTGAATATTATATTTCAAGTTATTTCCGTATCCACATAAAGATAGCTATACGTTTTTCTTTTTAATGGCTACGTATTATTTCTCTATCATTTAACTTTACTTGGGGTTATTTCCAGTTTAGAAAAGCTAGGTGTGAAATTTCCTTTTTTTCAGAATCTGGTTTCAGTGTAGTTTTGCAAAAATAAAATGGAAGGCTTTCTCTACTCAGTTTCGGAGAAGATTCACTTTTAAAGTACCATGAGACTTGACCTTTTTCATAGGGACAACACTTTAATATTTTTTTTAAATAATCTTTTTCCTTGTACTTGCTCAGTGTGAGTTTTCCCTGCCATCTGATATCATTTTGGTCATATGTACTTTCCTAGAAAATCCTCCACATATCCAGATTTTTAAATATTTGTGAAAAAAAATTTAAACATTCCTTATAATTTCCTCTGTATCTGGCTATTTTTTCTTTGGTTTCTAATTTTGTGTGCTTGCATCATCTACTTTTTCTCTTTAATGAGGTTACCTAGTGATTTATCAGTGTTGTTGGGAGACTGATTTATGTATTATCTCTACTCTTTCTGTATTCTAATTTCTTAACCTTTCGTGTAATTTTTATTAAACTTCTACTTCCTCTTTCTTAAAAAATAGTTTTGCTGGGTTTTTTTTTTCCCCACTAACTTATTCTGTTAAAAGATCATGTCATTTGTGCTGAAGGCCATGAATCGTGTCCTGAGCATGGCTTCGGCTTTAGAACCTTAGTTCTTATATATAGTGTCTCATTACTGTTATTTTCTACACGCTCTGTAACTTCAGTTCTGAGTTTTCTCTTGAGCCTAAAACTTATTTGAGAATTGTCTTTCTTGTTGTTGTTGCTTTTAATTCTAGATGGTTGGGAATTTCTTATTTTATTTCTGTAACAAATTCTAATTTCATTGTGTTGTGATCTATGACCATATTATGCCTTTTTTTTTTCTAGTTTTCACAATTTATTGAGGTTTTCTTTGTGCCCCGACATAAGTTTATCTGTTTGTTTTTAATATTCCAAGAGCATTAGAAATGAGACCATGTTCTCTGATCTCCAGTCAAGGAAAATGGGTATACATATATATATACACATATTATATACATGTATATATAGACATACACATACTATATAGATGTATATATATTTTGCTTACATACATACACATACTATATATACATGTAGTTTATGTGTGTGTGTGTGTTTATAAATGTATAGTCTAGATTTCATCATGTACCTTTTTAAAGAAAGGCACATGGGTATTTTGTTCCCTGCATTCTTTCATGTCTGAGGTGATCTGTCTGTGTCCTACATACTCAAATAGCTCAGCTAGGTCCAAACATCTCAGCTTGTCTGGCAACACTTTCCTCCCTCCACAACCTTCTCTTCTTGTATTCATTGTTTCCCTTCTGTGACGTTGCACTTCACAAAAGTAATATTGTCTTTAATCTATTTGATAATGTGGAGAATTATATGTTTGAAATGGTTTTTTCTACTTGTGGGCATAATTCCTACTCTGATGTGAATTAGTCATCTGCCTTACGTCATAAAAATAATAATAATAACTTGAGGACTCTCTGCATGCCACTTTACATGGATTAGCTCCTATTCCTCTTTCTTTTGTGTTCAATATCTGTGTATAGATCCCATGCTCATTCTTTCCAGAAAATGCCATCCTTGAATGAAGAGAGTTCTTTCATGAGATTGGTGTGGGAGGAGCCGGGGAGAAAAACTGGGAGGACAAGTATCTTGAATTCAAACATATTATCTCAAAGTCCTTTCTCACTAATTTTCAGGCCTAGGTATGTCTCCAGTTACAGTGCTCCTTGCACTCAGGTTGCTACACCTCCATTTTTCAGTCCGCATGCCCAACACGGAGTGAGGAGGCTATCCTGCTGGGGCATTCTGAAGCACCTGTGGGTGTCCATAACTCCTTAACAGACAATCCTAAAAATAATGTATGCATTCTTACATCCACACACACTTTTACATATCTGCATTTTACATACACATAATAAGTATACTGTAAGTTTTACTGATATAAAGGATGTATAGTGCACAGTTTACAAAATATTCACAAAAAGATAACTGTAAAGTTTATATAGCCAATTGATTCTCCCAGAATGCTTTTTTTGAGTTTTACCAAATTCATACCCAGCCTATGGTTGTGACCAACAAGCAAATGTGGTTCTGACACAAGGTTGGATGATATTTGCAGTTAGTTAATAAGTAAGATGAAAGTGAAACAGCAAAGACGCACATCTGGGAGCCTCACGCTCTCATTGGTGACTTGAGCAGCTTACTCACTGAACCAAATAATAGATTCAAACACTAAAAGGATACTTCCTCAACTTTCTGTGCTGCAGACGTGACACTTGAATCAGCATTATTAATGTTTTCTCTACCACTTTAAGTCCAAATAATAAAGAAACAATAAGCAAAGTGCTGATCTGTAGCATTTGCAAATTTTCATGACATAATGTTCCCACCACAGCTGTGATCACAAGGTTGGGAGGAAATGCACAGAAGATCACTTTCATATAATATTTTCACCAATCAGATGCAATCGATGTAAACACGTCAAGAACATAGATAATAATAAAATGTGGTTTATGGCCACATAAACCTGAATTCAACGAACTTCCTGCAGTGGACCCAAACCCCCAGACTCTGTCATTCCTGAGAGAGATCCTTGGTGGGTCTTTCAGGACTGAGTGCCCAACTTATAAAGCACTCCAGTCATTATCTGGGATCAGAGATGTATGTGTCAGCAGACCGAGGCCATCTCAGTGTGGTCCTAACGTCACTGTTTCCGGCATGTACACTTGGCTGGCACGGCTTGGGTGTGCCCGGTTTCATTGAAGATGGCCTTTCTTATTTGTTTTATACCATTGTTATTTTGTATTATTTCAAGAAATAAACTGGGATGCAAACACATGTCCTCTGCCATCTTTAGCCAAAAGTCTGCATTTGGTCTTTAAATTTAAACATTTTCACTTGAGAGTCAGCTTCCTCTTTATAAGCAATGCCCTTGAGATACATAATCTAAAAGAGGTACCATAAGAAAATTAAGTATGTCAGTACCAAAATAAATGTGCCTCACAAAAGAAAGTGCTGAGTATATAGGGAACGATTACAATAGTGGGGGGAGAAAAAAGTCTATATGTTAGGACATTTGCCGATCTTATACAAATGTTTAAAGAACCAGATCTTTTTAATCCCCAGCTGAAATGCATTACACACGTTGTTTAACGATAAGAAAGGAGGAACTATCTACATGTGCTTCCCATATAAACGGAAGAGACAATTTTTGAGGAGGGAAAACAAGGACATTGACTCACAATCAAGTCATTCCAAAGCGGTGGAGTCTGTGGTATTTATTCTCTGTGTGTGTGGAACATTTACAATTTAAAAAAAAAAAAAAAAGATAGCCCACATCATTCCCACAAAGTCTATTTGCTGAAAGGAAACATGTCATTGGACCGAAGAGCTCCAGAAGAAAAACAGAGGTATGTGATTAACATTCTCAGTGTTTCTTTCTTTTTTAAATACAGATATGTTTCAGAACATTTTGAGATATATCCTAATATTTAACATGGGAATACTTGAACAAACGCCCATTTTGGTATATATTTGTTCTTCAAAATTTGCCTCCAAATGAGAGAGAGAAAAAAAAAAAGTATGACCTAGAGCAAGATAGAGAGAAAAATTTGTTTCTGGGAAGGACGTGAAAGGATCCCTGAGACAGCAACAAGGCATTCAGTGTGAAGCTACTTATCAGTCCAAAAGTGGCTATCTTCCCAGAGGAAGGTGTAGGAGGGGAGCCCTGGCAAATCTTATCTTCGAAAGGAGATAGATGGTCCCTAGAGTAACAATGACTCCATCAAGTTTTCACTGAAGAGTTTCCAGTTAAATAATGTCTTTCCACAAATAATTTGCTCTCGAAAGGCAGCCCCCAGACATGGGAAGCAGAAGGAATGGCTAAGGGCTGTGGAATGTTCTGAACATGAACAGTAAAGAATGTCAGTCTTTGTAATTGAGAAATGAGATCACTTTGAAAAAAAGAAATGTCTAGAACCAGGGCTATTGCACAAGGAAGGCACGTTTTTGGAGCCTCAGAAAAATGCATTCTCAAGATTAATCTTTACATCTGTTTCCAGAGGCTTCATTCAAAAGTTGACACTTTTGTACAAAGAACAGCCTAGAGCTCACTGTGACAAGCAAGCAGCATTGCCAGCAAAGTACTAGCGACTCATAAATCTGTGGGAGATTGTGCATATAGAGTGCAGACACCCTCGTGACACCCCTGCAACCTCTCCTTGCCCCCGAAATTTGGAGGCTTGGAGTAAAAAGAGAAAATAAAAGCAATATAGAGTGTGAGAAGAAAGTAGCCTAATATATAAAATG
Organism: Ailuropoda melanoleuca; assembly: GCF_002007445.2. Classification (NCBI taxonomy): domain Eukaryota; kingdom Metazoa; phylum Chordata; class Mammalia; order Carnivora; family Ursidae; genus Ailuropoda; species Ailuropoda melanoleuca. The sequence goes on from NC_048222.1 coordinate 127,850,192, forward strand.
AAAGACAAAGGCAGACTGGATTATGCCAGCGAGCCATCTGCACAGCTGAAGGCTTCTTCCAGCAAAAAAGGCTCCACTGTTCCTGAATCAATTGCTTCCTATTCACAGGCTCCCTGTATAGGGCTAAATTCAAAATGGCTCTCGGGAACTTCTTGCCAATCCTGTGGTCTGATTTTAGGCTCTATTTTTCTCTTTCTTTTTAAGACCCACGGATGTAAGTATGTATCAGTGCTGTAACCTTGCCAGCGTTCACTGGAATGAGTCAAAGGGACCTGGCATTAAATCACAGGGATTTGAGCTGCTAATAAATACAGCAGGCCCCATCCATTGTTGATTAATTCTGACTGAAATCTAAACACCAAACAACAAACACTCTTCTGAACTGCGCTGGTGCCCATTAGTTTGATGTGTTTATTAGACAGGGCTGTGTTCTTTTAAGTTTATTAACAACAGATTAAAAAAACTGCAAACAAATCTAGGTTCCTTTCTATGATTTAAAAGTGCGGGTACCATTTGCTAATGTTTTTAGGGTTTGACAGCAAATCCAAACAAAGCTAAAACATACCATCGTGTCAAATTAAGATCCTGGTACAAAGTATGAATAGTTACTGTCAATGCGCAGCTCCTGTTATTCAACAAATAATCAAAATTTCTACTTAAGTTTGTAACTTTAAGAGTTGTCATGCTTTTGGTTTTTTTTAAATCCTTCTCGGAATAGAGATTTAAGTAGTATCATAGGATGAGATGTAAAATCTCTACAAGTGATTTAATCTATTGCATACTTTTAAAGATTATAGAGGATATGTCATGGTATTTGATTATAGTTATCATAGAGCACTTCCTAGAGGTTAATTCTAAAGTGGGTCAACTAGCACACGGCCATGAATATGCTGTATATTATTTATTAACAGTGCTTAAAGTGAAAAAATTTACAAGCAAATGTTCAATGTGCAAAGATAATCAATGGTGTCTCAGTATCAAAAAATCAAGAGATCAAAGACCACAAGTACAGATTTTCAAACTTTTAATATTAACTCTGCTTATTAATTCCTGGATAAATCCTTGAAAATGTCCAAGGTATATACTTTTAACAACCTGGCAGAAGACACTGAAGTCCCAGAGAGTCTCAAAAAGATACAATTACCAATTACTGCTATTCCAAGTTCATCAGTGGAAGCAAAGATACAGAGACACATAAGCCATATTTATAGCCCAGGAAAAATTCCATAAAGTGTATTTACATTAATTTAAGCTGTGTAAAGACTATATATATATACACACATATATATATATACATATATATATATACATGGTTTGCAGAAACTATTAATAGGAGATATATATAGAGAGAGATATAGATATATATATAGAGAGAGAGAGATGGAGATATATACATATAGAGAAATCTATATATATGTGTGTGTGTGTGTATATATATATATATATATATATATATATATATCTCCTATTAATAGCTTCTGCAAACCATGTAATTTTAAATAACTCTTTAGGTAATGTGTGAAGGGGGAATAATTTTCAAGTTTTTACTAAACAGAAAATTTCGCATTAAATCTAGAGCCTTGGAAGAGCCACCATATCCCAAGGTCATGTGAGGCAACATCTTGATTTGAAAAGCCTTCCATAAGTGCATCTGCTATTGCATTCACAAAATATTCCAACCCAAATCTGTTACTGCAATATCTGGATTCTCCTCAGAGCTTCCCAGACCACCAGAGCTCAGCTAAGCAACTCCAAAATTAAATCATTACCTCCTTTAATCCTAAATCATGTCCTGTTAATTTTTACAGCGTGTAAACTACTAAGCTCTTATTCTCTGCTTCTTTCATGAATGCATAAAAACCACGATAGTGAAGATCAGAAGACAACTACAACAGATTATAAAATTGATTGGTCTATTCAACCCAAAGGTTACTGTTATTATGGTGGTACTGGTGCTGATTATGATTATATGAGTCAAGAGTAATGTTTGATTTTATGACATGTATAAACAAATCCTTTTTACCAAAAGAAAGCATTATAAACATTTCAAAGACCATATGGTATGAAAAATACTGCATTGTGTCTAAAATGGTAAAGATCCAAGCCCCTCATTTAAAAAAAAAATGCTATGTACGTTTCATCTAGTATATGCCTCCATGACTAACTATTGCTTGATAATCAATTGAGTAGAGAGAAGAAAAGATGAGGGAAGAGGGTAAAGAAGAGGGAAAGGGAGGGGTGAAGAAGGGAGAGAAACAAAGAAAGGAGAAACATCTATTGAAGCTAACATAAATCAAACAATATTTTCAATCAGTGACAGGTAATCATAAAAACTGAAAGAATAAAAGGATAAATGACACCAATTACCAACAATTAGTGACTAAATATTCTGCCTCTATCAGTTAGAAAGTTAGCACTTTATAAAAAAAGCTTTGCATTGTCAATTTTTTGACAAATACATCAATACAATTAGTGTCTTATCTTTTAAGATAAATGCAGAAAATGGGGAGTTTTGTAAAAAATTCACCTTTTTTAAATCATATTTGAAGCAAAATTCCTCTATCCAAAAATTAAATGGTATTTTGAGTTGGCATCCTAGGCCCTTAATAACGTAGCCCTACACAGAATTTCCAGACTTATTTCCTATGGTGCCCTGATTTTGCATTCATGTGGTTTTGTTCCTATCCTTTGTTTTATGTACAACGCTCTCCCTTCTATATCTATCTGTCAGTTCTCCAAAGTCTACTTCAAAGGCAGCAGAGTTAAAGAAAAAAATGTAAACTCTGAGACAAATAACCTGATCCAGCAGAAATCTAGATAAAGTGTGAACAATAATTACATAAAGTAGAATATCTTAAAATTGTAAGCTTATGTACAGCTTCCTCCTAAAATTGCACCATAAACAGGATTATTATCAATCTCTATATTCAGTCAAAAATAGCCTTCTTTTGTATCTATTAATTATTTCTTGAGTTCCTACCATATTCTGAGTACTATGCTCCCAATATCAAGGTGTTATTAACTGTCACCCTTTCCTGATCCCCAGGTTTGTTCTAAACTATCCCTCTGAACCACTTTAACACTTAACACATTCTATCTTTTTTGGTGTTTGGGTTTTTTTGTTTATTTGCTCATTGTTATTTATTTCATTCCCACTATATTAAAAAACCCTCAAAACCAAGGTATTTGTCTTTAGAGTTCCCAAATGTCCAGTACCTGGCACATAGAGAATATGTGGTGATCGCTCGTTGAATTAAGACACAAAACCGAGGGGCGCCTGGGTGGCACAGCGGTTAAGCGTCTGCCTTCGGCTCAGGGCGTGATCCTGACGTTATGGGATCAAGCCCCACATCAGGCTCCTCCGCTAGGAGCCTGCTTCTTCCTCTCCCACTCCCCCTGCTTGTGTTCCCTCTCTCGCTGGCTGTCTCTATCTCTGTCAAATAAATAAATAAAATCTTAAAAAAAAAAAAAAGACACAAAACTGAGGGGTGCCTGCATGGCTCAGTCAGTGAAGCATCCAACTCTTGGTTTCAGCTCAGGTCATGATCTCATGGTGGTCATGGGATGGTGCCCCACGTCAGGCTCTCAGCTCAGTGTGGAGTGTACTTCAGATTCTCTCTCCCTCTCCCTCCCACTCTCCCTCTCTTTCTCTCTCAAATAAATAAGTAAAATCTTAAAAAAAAAAAAAAAGACACAAAGCTGACTTTTAGAGAATGAGATTCAGAATACAAAATCCACTTTAGCACTACAAACAGATAGCTAAAGCCCAAATCACACAACATGGGAAAGGATTTCCAAAAGCAGTGGGGGTGCAGCAAGTTAAAATGAGGTGAACCTGATAAAAGTACTCTAGAGGTACAGAGAGAGCCAGCAAAGTAGCCTTCTCAGAGGCAAGGAGCACACTGCAATGTATAACCTAAATCCCATTTTTGTAAGAATTGGAAGATGTGTTCTGCCTGGTCTCAGGGATTTCCATGTGCCTGGTTCCAAAAAGCAAAGGAGAGGAGGACCAATGGGAAGCCATGCATACAGGCCTATTTGCAGAGAGCAACAAAGGAAGAAGGGAAAATGCATAGGAAAGAAACAAACAGACACATACCCAAGGGCCCTCCCCAAATAGCTGCCCATCTCCATAAGAAAAGTAAAGCTAATCAAACTTATACACAAAAGCCTGAGCTATAGTACAAATCCCAATTATCCTGAAACCAGCCCTGGCCACTGCCCTGTGTGAGCTTCCTACAGAGAGTTCGCCCAAGAACAACTCACCTCATCCAAAGACAGGTTATTAGAAAAGAACATTCACAACATCAACTCAAAGATACTTTTCAGAAAAGGAGAAAAGGAGCAGGAAATACAAATTACAAACATAGACCGGTTTCCAGGAAAATTTTCACTGAGGAGATAAATAGCATGACTAGACATTTTCACCTTTAATTTGAAAACCTCAAGGAAGTAATAGCTTCTATTATGCTAGAGCACAAAGCCGTAGACACAAAATGCGAGAGAACCTAAGAAACAGTGAGACTACTGGAGAAAATGAAACATGAACCTACAGCTCAAGGAAGGAATGGAGGAAAAAATGAGATTATCACAGAAATGAAGAGACCAACAGGATTAGAAAAGAAAATGATACATGGAGAAAGTAGTGAAAAGAAATTTTTCAGATCCTAAGGAAGAAAACTAAAATAATGGAACCACGCATACTCTTAAATATAACTCAAGAAAACTTTCTGAAATGAAAGAGACTTTGAACCTATGCAAATGAGTACAATGCGTCCCAAGAAATATTGGCAATTAACAATCAACAAGTAGATAGCAACTAATAAAATTTAAAGAAAAAAAGAAGTAGGCATTGGGAATTCAGGCAAAAATACCATGTGACTTATAAGAGAGAAAAAGTCAAGCTGGCATACTTTGCAAAAGCAAGATTGGGCTAACCACAGTCAAGCCCATTTAGAGTAGAAGATAGTGAAGGTGCAGCTACACCACATCTAGAAGACAGAGTAGCTACATCCAGAAAACCATCACCGGAAGGAAGTGAGCCTATGATTTTTCACTCAACTATCAATCAAGTATAAAGACAACAGACAGTTCTGCACATGTAAAAAATCAAGAAATATTCCTCAAAAATACCTAGCCCCCTTTTCATTGAAGGAGACTCTGGACAAAGTGGTTCAGGGCAGATTGTTTCAGGTATGGAAATGAATAAGGAGCCATGAGTTTGAATTTGAATTATGGTGAAGTATGGTGAACCAGTCACTGTCCACCAGACCTAAGATACATGCAGTTATATAAACCAAATTGGACTTCAGTATGCTGTTCATCTATTCCAATACTGTAGGGCTCAGGACCAAATAACTACTGCCAAAGATCCCTGCAGACCAAACCATCCCATGAACTCTTCCAACCTTGCTGCCAAGTTTGGTAACTACACTGCCTGATGGCCCCTGATTCCTTCATGCATTCCTCCTTGAAATCAGGACATCCATTTCAACAGTACTATCTCACACCTTACTTCCTGGACAGCAACCACTGCAAAACTGCTCCAGTGATGAGTCCTCACCACCCTATTTCTCAATGCCTGGTAGGGAGAGTATATTCTAGGCCCTTTAGGATACATAGTGACGAAGTGAGTGAGTGGGTCATATATGATAAATCTCCCAAATCTTTGGATCCCTTCATCAATCCTAGAAAAACTGAATTGCCAAGAAAGGAAAACTGATTAGAAACAATTTTTGGATTTGAACTGTATCAACAGGTAAGCAGCTGTATTGCTGCTGACAGCCAAATCACAATAGCATAGAAAAAAAACATTTCTCCTTGATTTGGTCCAAGAAAAGTGGGAAAATAGCCAAGGACACAATTTCTAGTCAGTTCAAGAGGTTTCATCTAAGAGTGATGTATAAATCTCCATTTGGGTTATTTCTTCGCTAGTGAAGGGAGGGGGAAGAGTAAACATTTGTTAGTGATGGCCCTTAGCAAAATGTTTTCCTTAAAGGCAAATTCTAACCCCATGTCTATTTCAGAAGAGCCTATAGACTGGCATATCGATCTCAATGAATTCATGAGAAGCCAGTTATTTAGTCAGATAATAAATGGCAAATATGATGCAGTCCATTCCAGAAACCACAGAATAGGCGGAAAAATGAATGGATTCTGGTTCATTCAAGAAAGGAATTTATTAATGTCAAAGAGAGAAACTTGAATCTAATCCTCAAGAGAAAATTATACGTAGCAAAATGTACACCTCTAATACATGTTATTAATAAAAGTACAAGTTAAAAAGAAAAGCTTAAACTATTTCCTAATATTTTAGTTTGTGCATAAATAAGAACAAATTTCTTAGTGGAAAGAATGATGGTTGGGATATAATAGGAGCTCTGATTGGCTTCCAGACTCACAATAAAATAGCTGTATACTAAAGGTTCTATCTTTTAACTTGGTCAGGTAGTCAGTAACGCAATTATCCATTTACTGGATGTCTAACATGTTCAAAGTAACTGTTCAAATGTTCAAAGTAACAAAAACTATGTAGAAAACAAAACAAAAGCTGCCCCGCCCTGACGGAACCTAGACCCACTTCAGGAGAAAGAGATGCACATTGAACAGACAGAATCTCAAATATATGATCATTAAGAAAGAGTCAAGGGAGGGGCACCTGGGTGGCTCAGTCAGTTAAGTATCTGCTTTCTGCTCAGGTCATGATCTCAGGTCCTGGGATCGAGCCCCACGTAGGGCTCCCTGCTCAGTGGGGAGTCTGCTTCTCCCTCTCGCTCTGCCTGCCCCTCCCCACTGCTCATGATCTCTCTCTCTCTTTCAAATAAATAAATAAAATATTTAAAAAAAAAAAAGAAAAGAAAAAAGAGCTAAGAGGGAGGAAAAAAGAAGTAGGAGAAGAAGTAATGTTTGAGACTTGATATGAGGAGTTCGCTCAGCAAAAGGTTAAGTTAAGAGGACACCTCAGGTGGCAGGAATTGCATGTACAAAGGCCATGAGCCTAAAAAGAAGAGTGTTTTAAGAACCAAATGAAGGCCTATACTATTGAGTCATGTAAGCAAAGAAGAGGGTGACTCCAGAGGGAGTTGGACAAGGTGGGCTGTGGACAGACTGTGCAGGTTTATACTAAGTAGCTTAGAGGATATTCAAAGAACATGGATAACAATTGAAGGTTTTTAATGATGGAAAAACTAGGTTTAACTAAAAGTATAACCAATAATTTCTGTAGTTCTCCTCAAACTTGAAATCCAAACTCCTTACTGTGACCTAGGTAGTACAGCATAACTAGAAATTACTCTAACACACAAAAAAAAGTCCTACAACTGATGGCAGTGGAAGTACAAATAGTCCCTTGTTTTCCCCTATAGTTGGTATGCTGCTTTAGTGAAATATGTCTATCCAGTAGGGGAGGGAGAGTGTGCTATTCAGAAATCATCTGGTAGCTATATTCCCCATTAGAAAATCTGCACATGAAAAACACAGACATCGTAATAGAAACAAGACAAAACAAAAAGAGCAAAGGACATAAAGAGGATTTTCACATAGGAGAAAACTCAAATAGTTACTAAACTTATGAAAAGTATTCAATGTCATTAATAACCAAAGAAAGGCAAATTATAGAGAAACAACAGGCTTTGGGTTCTCTTTGATTAGCCATTTAGATTGGCCAAAACTTTTTAAACGCTGGTATGTGTATGGTGGTACCGACACCTCCGTGCTCTGCTGGTCAGGCTTGCAAATGAATAAAACCTCCTGCAAAGCAAACTGACAATGTGTGTCATGATGGCTACAATATTCAGTAATTATAATTCTAAGAGTCTATCCAAGAAAAAGAGTGAAGAGACATATGATTTTTCAATTTTAAAGTTTAATGTAGTATTCTTTATTTTAGTAAAAAAATGAAGAACCTAAAACTGCAAATGTTTGACTCTCAGGTAATAGTTAATGAGACACTAAATGATATAATATGCAGCCAAAAAAATTCACACAATAATATGTTTGAGTGTCATAATTGAGAAATGTTTTAAAGACTAATGTGTGATGTTAACTAACTGGAATTTAAATAAGAACTTGAAAAAAAAGACTAATATGTGAGGTATACAACAATAAGCAACAAATCTTTCCTAAGATACACTCAGAGTAAGTGATCAGAATATTGAGAGGGGACTATTTCTAACAGTATGGAAGGACTAAGAATACACATATTCAAATTCTTGATGAGCAAAGGGGCATGGATTCTAGTGGCTCTCCTTCTTGATGACCGGATTGCTGAAGGAGTGTATCTTAAGAAGCAAGGTGGTCAGGGGCACGTGGGTGGCTCAGCTGGTTAAGCATCTGCCTTAAGGTACTCCACTGTTATCATAAATCAAGTATCATGTATAGATAGGTCTATTTCTGAGCTCTTTTTGTTGTTCCACTGGTCTTATTTCTGTGATCATACCAAACTAATTTTACTACTCTAGTATATTTGGTACTAAATCATTGCACATTATTCTTCATCAAAAATATCTTAGCTCTTCTGGATCTTAGCACCTGTAAACAAATGCTAAACTCAGCTTGTCAGTTTTCAAAACAAAAGAAACCTTTGGAAGTGTGATTCTTCCAATCCTTGAGCATGATCAATGTCTCATTTTATTGAGATCTTTTGTCTTTCAATTCATAATTTTTTTCCATAAAGATCTCAAATAAAGTTTAAAAGATTTATTTCTGGGTACTTGATACTTTCACACTACTGTAAATGACGTTTAAAAACTTCAGTTGTTAAATGCTTGCTGTTCATTTATAAAAAAAAATTGGAGATGCTTTCTTATAAAACCAACAATTTATGGATTCTTGGGAACTGTCTAAGTATATGATTAGATCATCTTCAAATAATAGCAGTTTTCTTTCCTTCTTCCGATCTTTATAAAATTTATTTTTTTTCTTGCCTTAATGAACTAAGGTTACCAATATAATGTTAAAGCGTTCTTGTTTTATCCCCAATAGTATTGAGGATGTTTTCAATATTTCACAATTTACCATTTTATTTAGTATAGTTTTTTTGTCACCCTTTATCAGGAATATGCCTTCAAGTCCAACTTTGCTAAGTTTTTTACCATAATTGGATGTTGAATTTTAGCAAATGCCTTTTCTTTCTCATTGAAATGATTATATGACTTTTTTTCTTCAAACTGTTAGACATTAATGGGTTTTCTTTTTTTTAAGATTTTATTTATTCGTTTGAGAGAGAGAGAGAATAGGGCACAAGTGGGAGGAAGGGGCAGAGGGAGAAGGAGAAGGAGAGGGATTGAATCTCAAGCACACTCCCTGTTGAGTGCGGAACCTAACACGGGGCTCGATCTCATGACCCTGAGATCATGTGCTGAGCCAAAATCAAGAGTCAGATGCTTAATCAACTGAGCCACCCAAGCACTCCCAACATTAATTGATTTTGTAATGCTAAACAAAATTTACACTCCTAGACAATTCCCAACTTAGTCATGAAGTATTTTTCTAATACATTGTTGGATTTGGCTTTATTAATGTTTTGCTTAAGAATCTAGAATGTATGTTTATGAATGAGTCTGACTAGTCATTTTTATTCTTCATTCTCTCTGTTAAGTTTTTGTTGCCAGGGTTATGCTAGATTCATAAAATAAGTAACTGATTTCCTGATTTTTATATGCCTTGGAATAATTTGCACAATATTGGAACTACTAATGCTCTAAGTGTTTGCAAGAACTCTTCAATTTAAAAAGTCTGGTCCCTATGATTTTTTGTAGGAAGATTTTTTAGCTACTGGCTTGATATCTTTAATGGTTATGATATTATTCCAGTTTTCTATTTCTTCTTGAGTCAGTTTTCCAGTGCATTTGGCCACTTTATATAAGTTTTCAACATTTTTGGCATAAAGTTCTTGAGAACAGCTTTTAATTATTTGTTCTTATTTACAGCATCGGAAACCCATTGCCCTTTCTACACTTATTTTTGGATATTTGCATGTTCTCTTCTTTTTACCTTGATTAACCTAACCAGATATTTGTCAAATTAGTCTCTGAAAAGAATAGGATGTTTACTCTATTAATATTCCCTGTTGAATTTTATTTGCTGTTCCATGTATATTTATGTGGTATTACTTCCCTTCTCCTGTTTTCTTTGGGACTATTCTGCTGTTACTTCTCTAATTTCTTGAGATGGAACTTTATTCATTAATTTTTATTCCTTCTTTTATACTGAAAGCATTTAAGGCTATAAATATCTTACTAAGTAGTAATAGAGATGAACATCACGGTATTTTATAAGTTATATTTTTTACAATGCTTAGTTCTTAATTTCTAAAATCCATCATGATTTTTTATTTGACTCATGAAGTATTTAGAAGTATTTTTTCTTTATTTTTAAAAATACGGAGTTTTTCTAGTTATGTTTTTGCTATCAGTTTCTAACAATTGCTTGGTTGTCAGAGAATGTGATCTGTGTAACATCCAGCTTTAAAATGTATTGGAACTTATTTTATAGCCCAATGTATAGCTAGTTTTTATAAACATTCTATGTTTTTTATTTAACTATATACTGCTTGTAAAGAGACCATTATTAGTTTTCTTTAAAAATGTTTTTATTTTATCTTCACTTTTGAATGATAGTTTTCACTGGATAAAGAATTCTAGGTTGACAGTTATTTTCTCAGAAGATATTATTTCACCTCACTAGTATATATTCAGGCTGCATATCCATGTAAGGGTTGACTATGGTTACAAATTCTTAGAGATTTTTTCCCCCTTTACCAGCATCAATGTTTGAGACATATTTTCTTGAAGTTCTCACTTGGAAATGGAGGAAAAGGAAGGTTGTATTCATCCTTATTCAGGTGGTATAGTCCTTAGAATATCAACTCTATGGATACCCCTCCTCATAGGTAACTTGGATAGGCCCTGGGCTTTGACCTCCATCCTCTGAGCTCAGGTTGAGTAAGCATCTTCAAGGTGAAAGCCATCATCACTGCTGTGCTTACATCTGAGTTCCTCCTTTGACTCAGTTCCTATGCTGAATACCCTTTTATGGTGTCAGCACATGATTGCATTCTAGAATTTTTTATCCAGCATTTTAAATTGTTTTCAGAGGAAGGGTTTATTCTGGTCCCCAGAATATCACATTAGAGAAAACGAAATTGTTCTCAGTTTTTAGTGCCCCACTTTTAATATGAACAAACAACCAAAGATCATCAGAATTTTTTTTTTCCTAGAGAGAGAGAGAGAAGTATTTGGGGAGGGGCAGAAGGAGAGAGAATCCTAAGCAGACTCCATACCCAGTGTGGAGCTCAATCTCACAACCCTGAAATCATGACCTGAACCAAAAACAGGAATCGGGTGCTTAACTGACTGAGCCACCCAGGTGCCCTGAGATCATCAGACTTTTGAGGAAAATCTCTATCATGAAAGACGCAGACAGATACAAATGGGGTGGGGGAGAGAAGCTTGGAAAAATGGTAACCATACAAGCAACAAAAGAAAACTGCAAAACCATTAATATCCTCAGAAACATAAGAAGAGATGTTGTGTCTCTGAAACAAAAACTGTTTAGATAGATACATCAATAGAACTCTGGAAATTTTTAAAAATCTATTAGTAGAAATGAAAATCAATAGATGTATTAGAGTATAAAGTTAAGAAAACCCCCCAAAAATGAATTTAAATATAAAGACAAGAAATAGGGAGACTCTGAGAGACTAAGAAAAAAAATAAGAAAATCAAAGAAGGAGTCCAAGAGAACTGTCATCCAACTAATAGTAGTTTTAGAAATGAAGAACAAAGAAAATTTACCCAAAATAAAGGACGTGATTTTTCAATTTAAAATATTCTTCTGCATGCTCAGCAAACATACAAACGGGTATACAATAATGCATATTGTCATAAAGTTTTAGCATACTAAGGGCAAAGGTTCAGGGCGGTGAAGAGAAAGGAACATGTCAAAAACAAAAAATCAGGAGTTATAATAGCATCAGAACTCTCTATTATAAATATTAGAAGCAAAAAGAAAATGGAAAAATGGCCTAAATTTCTGAAAGACAATTATTTTCAGCTGAGAGTTCTATGTCAAACTCTCAGGAAAGTATAAGGATAAAATAAAAATATCTGAAGACATACAAATGGCCAACAGTACATATAAGATGCTCCATAGCACTGATCATCAAGGACATGAGATTAAAACCACAATGAGCTATCTCCTCACACTTGTTAGAGTGGCTATTATCAAAAAGGCAAAAGATACCAAGTGGCAACAAGTTGGCAAGGATGTGGAGAAAAGGGAACCCTTATGTACTATTGGTAGGAATGTATATTCATTCAGCCACTATGATAAACAATATGGAGATTCTTCAAAAAATTAAAAATAGAACTACCATATGACCCAGGAATTCCACTTGTGGATATTTATCCAAAGAAAATAAAAACACTAACTTAAAAAGATAAATGCATCCCCATGTTCATTGCAGCATTATTTACCATAACAAATATGTACATAATGGACAACTTAAATGTCCATTGATGGATGAATGGAGAAAGAAAATATGGTATACACAATGCACTATTATCCAGCCACAAAAAAGGAATGAAATCTTGCCATGGGTAACAACATGAATGGACCTTGAAGGCATTATGCTAAGTCAAGTAAGTCAGACAGAGAAAGACAAATATCTTAAGATCTCACTTATATGTGGAATCTAAAAAAAAAAAAAAAAAAAAAATGGCTCATAGAGACACAGAACAGATTGGTGGTTACCAGAAGCAGGGGTTGCAGGGTAGGTGAAACATGTGAGGGGGGAATCAAAAAGTACAAACTTCCAGTTATAAAAATAAATAAGTCATAGGGATGTAATATACATCATGGCAATTATAGCTCATAATACTATATTGCATATTTGAAAGTTGCTAAGAAAATAAATCTTGAAAGTTTTCATCACAAGAAAAAAATTCTTGCCAGATGTATGGTGACAGATGTTAACTAGCCTTATTGACTCACTTCTCAATATATACAAATATCGAATCATTATGTTATACACCTAAGATTAATATATTGCTGTATGTCAACTATACCTCAATACAAATATTTTTTTCAAACATACAAGGTCTCAAAATATGTATATTTCATGCATTTTTTTTCAACCAAGTACTGAAAACTGTGTCAACCAAAACAAGAAAACAAACCAAGAAAGAGGAAGATGTGGTTCCAGGAAACAAGAGGTCTAACATCTGAAAGAATCAAAGAGAACTCACATGATGATGGTGAGTGAGCGTCACAGGCCCAGAGAGATTCTCCAAGAAGACAAATTTCACAGAATATTTTATATGTTACAATGTACTGAAAGGAGAAATAGAAAAATGATCTAGTTTGCAGTTGATAAGAATACAGAACACCAGGGAGCCTGCATGGCTCAGTCGGTTAAGCGAGTGCCTTCGGCTCAGGTCGTGATACCAGGGTCCTGGGATTGAGTCCTGCCTTGGGCTCCCTGCTCAGCGGGAAGTCTGCTTCTACCTCTCCCTCTGTCCCTCCCCCATGCTTGTTCTTGATCTCTCACTATCTCTCCCTCTCTCTCAAATAAATAAATAAAATCTTAAAAAAAAAGAATACAAAACACCAATCAAATACACAGTCAATCAGAATAGATAAAGAAGATGTAAAATATATATATAGAGAGAGAGAGAGAGATTATTCAGCCATCAAAAAGAATGAAATCTTGCCATTTGCAATGCTGTGGATGGGGCTAGAGTGTATTACGCTAAGTGAAATAAGTCAATCAGAGAAAGACAAATACCATATGATCTCACTCATCTGTGGAATTTAAGAAAGAAAACATGAACATATGGGAAGGAGGAAAAGAATAAAAAGGAGAGAAGGACACAAGTCATAAATGACTCTTATGATACACAACTAAGGATTGCTGGAGCGGAGGTTGGTGGGGGATAGGCTAGATGGGTGATGGACATTAAGGAGGGCACTTGTGATGAGCACTGGGTGTTGTATGTAAGTGACGAATCACTGAATTCTACTCCAGAAACCAATATTGCACTATATGTTAACTAACAAAATTTAAATTTAAAAAATTTAAATTAAAATTTTAAAAATACACAATCAGAAAACCAAGACAATTATTAACTCCAAGGAAAATAATAAGCTGTGTAAGAAAGAAAGAGTAGTCATTAAAAAACCTGCATGGCTTGGTTGGAAATGGTATTTACCTGATAATAAAAACATAAATTCCCAATACTTACCTCGGCAAAAATTTTATATCCTAAAAATGTAGGATCACAAGGGATGTGTTCACGTTACAGGGGTTTGTGAGAGCTAAAGTCTCCTTCCTCGCAGAAGGAAGTACTAATCAATGCCCAAACCTGAAATATTAAGAAGCAGCAATAGGAACCTGTCACTGAAGATGGTGACATGAGTATAGGCGATCGGCTCACTTTATTGAAAACAATGGCCTCTGAGAAGGGGGGAGAAAATCAGAGGAGAGTACAGGGGGCTGATGGTCTTATGTAACAAAATTAATAGAAAAACGGATTCTTTAAACATACATAATTTTGATTTTAAAAAAAATACGAAGATTCAGCCACTACTTTAGTTGGGTCTACAATATGGGGCACCCGAACACCATACGATTTAAATATTTTGATTTTTCTCCCATTATACAGACAAAAACCAACCTGAGGCAACGCCTATACCAGGACACCTGTGTCACAAGGAGCTCCGGTTACACTGGAGAAAGGGAGGAAAGTGCGAAGTGTTGCCACGTTTCTCTTGGCTCAAGTCGCCACTTCATGAGAAGCTGCCATCTGGCGGATGATGATGCATTATTGGGTCCTTACGCCTGACAACATAATGCTTATGAGAAATATATATGGTCTTCCTTTTCACAGTGATATCCTAGAATCTTGCCAATGAAAGGCACTTTTCACCCACTTTGAGCATCGTTATCTCTTTCTCACAGTTTCTACCTTTATAAGAAACTTTATAAGAAACTTCCCTTCCACCACATGAGAGATTTTCCCTACGCTATTTCTATTATCCTGAAAATGTTTTTCTCACCCAGTTCCTCACGCTGGTCTGACTACCACACAGCATTAATGAAGCTTTATGCGTAGGTTGGGGTGCGGAGGGTGACAATGCTCTCTGGTTTTTACTTCACACAAATCATTTCATATGTTTCACATTTAAGGAGGTTGGACTCGATCACTCATTCAATCTTTCTAAAGCTCCGCTATGTTCTGCTGCCAGAGCCCATAATTACCATAAAACAGGTTGATTTCAGGCCGAATTGCACTGGAAAATGACATTTTGCATTTTTATTGGCACTTTGAAGAGAACATATTCTTCTCCAGTTATTGTACTTTTAACACTAAACTACTGAGAAATAGTCTTTCCATACGTATTATAAGAAAAAATATTTAAAATTTAAGATTTATTCCCTTCTCTTGTAATTTTTATTAGCATTTTAAGCAAGTTCAGTGCCCATCAGACCTAGGTCTAGTTATTTTTATTGATGCCATATAGACAATCCATAATCAAAACCACCAGCAAAACTGCTATGTCTCCTCCGCTCCTGCTAGAAAATTGGCAGAAAATTCTCATTTAAAACTTGCAAGAAAAACCCAGAGGAAGCTTGCAGAAATCCTTTATGCTATATTTCCCAGCAACAGAATATTTTCCTGCCTTTGAAAACTCAATTAAATTTTACTTCACCAAAAGTGTGAAAACCAGGTGGCACCTAAGAATCCCATCCCCACTCTGCCTTATTCTTGTAAAAATAACACTATGATATTTTGCAACAAATAATATAAATCCCCTTTGACCACCCTAGCAAAATGTTATATCAGAGTCCATGAATACGGAATATTGATTTTCCCTCCAAGCAGGAAAGGAAGAAACCTGACCAGGGCACAAAACTCTCTGTTCCGTGTACTTCACCAAGAAAATAGATACTCTGCCGCCTGGTGTGGTACTATCATTGCCTTTGTGTTCCAAACTCTCTTGGGTATTCTATTCCTATAAGGGATGCTTAAGTAAGCTCAAGCCACATTTTGAAAGAAAATCCCTCAAGTGACCATTTAAGCCCCTCACTGCCCCTAAACTTCACCCAGCCTCTGAGCACATCAGAGACTGACCTTACCCTTCTCCAAAGAAAGCCAGTCATTGTTTCTTTTGTGGGCTTAGAAGGGACCGCAGTTGGATTTCATTCTTCCTTTACTCGTGTTCAATTAATATTGCTTAACCTAGGCCAATCTCTCAAGAGGCCTGAGTTGAAGAGAAGCACATCATGAAGGCTTCCAACAGCACCACCAGCTTTTTGCAAATCTGAGAATTATCTCAGTTTTGCTTGGTTCTGCCAGGGCCAAAGTTTCATCCACACTTTGTTTTGTTACCACGTTGGATTGGTAGAGACAGAACCACAAAGCAAGTGAAAATACCAAGCAGAGTTCAGAATTCTTTCAGCAGGTTAGAGAAACTATGTTTTAGGAGTCTTCAGGGTTTCTCAGGAAAGCCTAGAGAAGTCAAGTGACCGTTCGAATTCACTAGAGGATTAATGGCAGTGCCAAGTGTAGAACCCAGTTTTCAAACCTCCCTGCACCGTGTCAACATTAAACTAGAGTCCCCAGGTGCTGAACTTCACAAGTCAAAGTAGACATCCTGCTGTAACCAGATACAGGGCTGGATTCACGTGAAAGGACTGAGTTAGAGATACACAAATGAGGGTTGCAGCCATTGACTTTCCCAAGAGAGAAAATGTAAGTGGATATATTTAATATGAAAAAAGAATAGACCTAAAATTTATGGCTTTGACCGTTTGAGAATAAACTTGAAGACCCAAGACACGTAGTGATTTGAAACTTTGCTAAAATTGGAAGAGAAACCAGTCTGTGAACCTGGCCTCAAGCCTCGCATGCACACTTCAGCAGAGCTTTTGTTCTAGGTTTCTCCTCTGCACAAAGTAATGCTCATAGAGTGATTTTTTTTTTATTTCTTATAAAGAAAAATGGCCTCAAAAGAGAAAGTCAACTGGATGTGTGAATGAGGAAATAACAGAAAAGCAAGGATATCTAAGAAAATAATCTGCCTCAGATGACATATTAGGTAAAATATATACTGTTGAATACAATCATTCAATCAATTAACCAACAAAAAATACTCTTTGAGTTCCTAATGCATGCCTGAGCTAAGTCTTAGGGGTACAGCTGTGAATACCTATGACACACTTCATGTCCTCAGTGAGCTACAAATAACCAGTTTCGAACAAGATGCCTGTTATAAAGGAGGAGTATGAGGTATCTCAGGAACATAGCACCATGGAGCCTGACACCGTCCTCCCGAGAATACCTACCTGAATGGGGGACACTGAAGGCTAACAGCTGTACTTTAGGTAGAAATAAGAGCGAGTCATTAACTTGTTTCAGCAAATGCCTTAGTCAGTCCAAAAATTATATTTTGTGGAGAAAATGATATCTTTTAGAAGTTATTGCAAATTTGGGGATTCTAAAGATTCTAGAGCTGTTTATCCCTTGAGAATGTTAATGATAGGAGAATAACGGAGGGCTGATGCCTGAGACTCCTGTCAGGAAGTAAAATGAGGGCTATGACCCAGAGATACAAACAGAGAAATGCGGCTAGAGAGAGGAGAGGAGGTGACCAATGGCACGAAACGCTTCAAGGGTTTAAGAAGAACAAGGAAAGGGGAAAGACAGTTTTATTAGAAATCTTCAAGGGAGTGGTTGGAGTGGAATGGAGGGTGGTCTGACTGTAAGGGGGAGCAGGGCTCATGTGGACTGGACATGGAGGGAGCAAATAAATAACTGTGCTCTTTAAAAAGTGTCACAAGTGGTCACCCCTCCTCACTTCAAGGACCTCCTGAAATCCTATTCCTTTCAAGAAATTGTTTTTAATAGGAAGAAGAGAAGAAGACATTCTTGTTTGCTTTTCCTCAAACATCACCACAAACTGTCACTAAACGTTTGCATATTCTAAATGCTTAATGTCTTATTTATTCCACAGTTATTTCACACAGTCAGATGAGATGCTTTTAGATGGGCAGCAAACCAGAGACAATATTTGCGATCTTGAATTATTGATAATTAAAGCAATAAAATCACCACTCACCAAGACTATTCTAGGAAATTTTACCTATAGGGAGCCTTAAAAGAGTGCCACCTTCAAAGCTGAGTCTGCTCAGCCTCTCACTGTGTGGCAAAGTGGCCCCAGTGTTTCCCACACTCGGTCTGCTCTGCCGTTCACAGCTCTCGGGTAGGTCACTGTCTGCTCCAAATCATTTCAGGTTTCCCTTACCTACATTAAAAAGTGAGCATGCCTTAGCTTGCCCTAAAGTGTCCTCCACAATACAGTCCCAGCTTAGCCAACCTTCCAATATTACCTTCTGAAAATCTTCCACCCCGTCCAACTGACCTACTCCCTATTTCTTGTGCCATTCCTTCCTGAATGAAAGCTAGTCTCCTCCTTCATCTGTACATATTTCTCTTGGCCACCTCTGTTTTATGCCCTCCACTTGACTATAATTGAGGGACTATAGTTAAAGTATTTATGACAGTGTCTGGTGATAAATACATTTTCTTTCCTTTTTCTCCCTTCAGTAGGCATTTATTAATGAACTCTGAATGAATGATAATCTAGTTTCTACTGTATCCTGTATGCATCTTGCATGATTACTTTTTGCCTGATTATTCTTTTTCAGATGTCTTTTTTTTTTTTTATTTTAGTTCTAAGTTCCTAGAAGTAGAAAGTCTGCTTACTGACATTATAAAACCAGCACCTTAGCCACACCATAAAGACCTCTGGATGATGATGATTGCTCATTTTCCTTCAGTGTGTTAGTATATACAATGCATGCAATTAATTGAACTATGAATTTATTCTCTATCATAAGGTTAGCAGACAAGTAAGCCAAAGGATTACCTTTATTTATGCATATAATTATGATTCCACAAGAAAATACACTTTTTATTTATTTTTAAAAGCCAATGCCATCTCTCAGTAATTTTCCTGTTTCACCCTATTTCATTTCACTATGGCTTCAAAAGATATCCTAAGCTTTTTAAAGTTAATATTCTTTAAATCCAATATCAAATATGAGTCAGTGGTATGCAATATAGCTACCTCTCCTCCAATTCAGAGAAGTTCTATTTTCCACATGATAAAATATGCCTCTGTCCCTTAAGGAATACATAGAAAATCTCTACATTTTTGCTCTCCCCTAAGTTCATTTTCTGCAAACATACATAACATCATAATCTTATTTCTTTGTTTTTGGCTACATAATAATGACATAAACATTCTTAACCCACATTTATTGTAGAGTAGCACCATCTTTCACACTAGAAAGAAATGCTAGTAAAGTTGTGCAAAATTCAGGGGTGGCTTTCAAAACTTTTTGTCAACATTTTTCAACTGCTCTGTTTCAAAACCATAAAGTTTTGAACCAAAGACATTTGGCAAGAAACTGAAACCATGTGAATCAAAGAAGATGAGAACAAGAATAATGAAAGTTGACTGATGTGAAACCCACAAATCTCTCCCAGTTTTAACCAAATAATCATATAAGATGACTGTGCTTTCCTCTCCTCCAGCTCCTCCCGCCCCTGCCCCCCCAACCCCACCAGTATCTTTCGCTATTTTATGTGGTTGTTACTAGACTGAAAATTCTTACCTTTTCCTGCATCTTGAGAAAATGAGGAAACATTAACCACCAGGTCTAATAATTACCAAATCCAAAGTATAAATATCCTTTGCAGCTATCATTCGATTTTTATTGATTGATTCTACAAACTCCTACTGGGCAGTTTACTTTTTCTTGTATCTGTACAACACCACAAACCAGTTATTAAATAAATAAATAAATAAATAAATAAATAAATAAATAAATAAATAAAAATTCAAATGCTGAGTCAACTATTTTGCCCAGTCACTGGTTTTTGGTTCCAGGGTTTTGTTTTCTATTCATTTCAATTCCTTTTTTTTTTAATTGACCCAAAACTGGGTGTTATGTAGACAGATTAAGATAATAAAAAGTATCTTATTTAAGGTTGAACAGACAACTAATGAAATTCAGATCGCATGGCGGTGGGAGGCTACTGTACACATAACATGGTAACACAAGAAAATAATATGAGTCCAGAATCTTCTTCTCACAAAGGTAACTGAGGAGATAGAGGACACAAAACCATTATAAATCTCAATCCTATTATTTCTTATCTGCTCAACCATGGGCTTTCACTTAAGTCTTACCTGTAGAAGTGATGTGGCGGGATTTAATCAACTTTAAGTTTAGCTCCAAAACAGGACCAAGAATAGGATGCAAAATGTAACGGGGTGCCAAAAAGTGCAGTAACCAAGGTAGGTAATAGTTTAATGTAATATTTTTAGAAATGAACAAACTATGCCTCACAGACTAGCTGCCTGATTTTTAAATAAAGTTTTATTGGAGGGCCAGGATTAGGGTGAGGCAGTGAGGCAGAGTTGTTCAAGGGCAGGATCAGATTTGCCTTTTTAAAAAATTTTCATACAGGGCTTATCATGTAGGGGCTTTTTGCCCCTTCTTGATTTTTTTCAATATGGCATTAAAATAGCATTTATCTTCATTACTGCAGTTTTTGAAACCCCTTTAAATTTTGTCCCTGATATGAGTGCCTCGCTCACCTTACCTTAAACCTAACCCTTCAAGACTTAAGAAAAACTAAAAATAAAACACTAGGAAAATATGTAATGTGTAGGTAATAAATTACTGAAATTATTTGCCAGCAAGCAGCTTTAATATCTAATAGATACTACATTTTATTTTAAACAGACAAATTTCACAAGCAACCTAATACTATAAAAACCCAAAGCAAGAAAACCATCTCCAAAGGCAGGGTGGTAATATACGAAAAGAAAAAAAAAAAAACCCTTTTATTAATAAAAGACTGACAAATTAGCAGCTAGTTCTCAGTTTTCTTGCCCTCTTGGTATGACTGGGCTGTGTTTAGTCTGGCCATTCCTTTTCATAGCCAAATCTTTGAGTGTTAGACAGTGCAGCCTGGGACACCTCAGTTTCCACCTACTGCTTAGTACTCTAAGAGCAGCCTGCTTAGAAAGGTGAAAACAGTTTCAAGTACATGTTACGTTGAATTTCTAGCCTTTCTTAAAAGGCAAGTCCTTTCCTGACTCTTTAGAAATGGCTGATTACCTGGCTTTGCTTCTGTCCAGAGGCAGCTGTCCCTGCCCGGCAGATGCACTGTCTCACGGGCCTTCCCTGTGAAACTGCTCCACACAGAAGGCACTAGGCATGAGCTCCGAGGCCTAATATAGGGAAGTCCGAACTGCAGGTGGGACAAGTGTGAGGGGTTGAAGGAATTCGAGATTTAGAACTTTGGAGAACACTCTCTGATTCCCCGTCTATAAGCAAGGCCCCCCTCAATAGCTCTACCATAGGTATGACTCCCCTAATACAGAGTTCAAGGTTATAGAGAGCAGTTCAAATTACCATTTATTTATTACAACTCATTATTTTCACAACTGGGAAATATAGGAGAGGAATTAAGCGATTTTTCAATTTTTTCTGTAGGATCGAAACTTCATGATAGCATCATTAGAGGAAATTTCTCTTTACAAAAATATTGCAACAAATAAGTGTTGCAAAATAATAGAATAATGGTATTATCATTTGGGTCTACAGCTAACCTACCCAATAGGGTAGCTACTACTCACATGTGGCTATTTACATTTAAATGAATTAAAATTTTAAAAAATTTAAAATGTAGTTTCTCAATCACCCTAGCCACATTTAAGAGCCACACGTGCCTAGCGGCTACCATATGCAAATACAGAATAGATATAGAACAGAGAGAGTACTAATATAGAACATGTCCACCACCACAGAAATTTCTATTGGAAAGTGCTGCTTTAGAAAAGTCTACTCTAGACAATGAACTTCAATCGCTGCCAGAAATTGTGTGATAGAAGTACACAACAGCACCTTGCCAACAAAATAAATCAAACCTGAATAAAATTAAGCCTCTGGATCTAACCGCCAATTTACAGGAAATACAGGGGACAGAAGAATGTGTTACACAACACCATGGGGACCCGGTCAGCAAATTCCAGATTGTGGAACACTATTCAGAACAAATGATGCAGTTTTGTTGATAAAAAAAATTACAAAAAAAAAAAATTGATGGAGGAAGAAACTTAAATCTCATAAATTCCACAAGATTTAAGGAACATATCAAATAATTATAATCTGTAGCCTTTATTAAAAGCCTATTTCAAACAAACCGTGAAATGAATAATTACAATTTTAAAACAATTGTGGAAATTTGCACACTGACTGGATATTTGTTGATATAACTACCGCTAATAGGCATAAAAATGGTACTATAGGGATATTTCAAGCATCTTTACCATTTAGGTACATACTAAAATATTTACAGATGAAGTGATTGCTTGGACTGTACCTCAAAATGATGCGGATGTGGGACCTCGAAGAAGTAAACAATGAAAGAAGCTTGGCTATGACTTTGTTGGAACTAGATAATGGGTACAGGGGAGTTCATTATATTTTTCTCTCTTCTGTGCATGTTTGAATTTTCCCATAATAAAAAGTTTTTAAAAATTTTATTGTCAGCCAATTATAATCCGCTATCATAGAAATCTGTTAACTGTAGATGAACTAGCAACAATATTTAACTATTCCTCATCTGTGATAAAACGACTTATACTCTAGATCTTGGTAAAGCTCATTGAAATACAAACCTCCATTGTAGGATGCTTAAACTTTACATTAAGTATAAGAATTTTTTTCCAAATAACAAATGAAAATATTCATCTTAATTAAAACATTTCTCAGTTAAAAGAAAAAAAAAAAAAAAGTCCGATATCACTCTTAACATGACACCAGTAGGGGGAGATAGATGCTGGCTTTCCTCTGGGAAAATTTTTTGAAGAAATAATCCGCGTTTAATCTGAGAGTCTGGACAGTTTGGAGGTGGGGAGGACACTCTCCTACTGTGTTTTCATCAAAAAGCATGTCTCCACCCTCAATTCTTTAACTTCCATTTCCAGGAGAGGAATTGTTCACTCCGCACCATAACATTCTATTTTCCATTTGAAATCTATGTTCAAATTATAGTAATAACACTGTCCAAATTGTGCTTCTGCTCTTATCTTATATCTCCATAATGGACTTCCTAGATATTATTCAAGTATTTCTTTAAAAGTACTTCTTTTACTCCTTCATGTATAATGCTAAGTTCACATTTGTGGTAAGCTAGTACTCTTTCAAGTAATGTCATTCATTTATACAACAAGTTCTTGAATATCTATTATGTTCAAGCATCTGTGGTCAGTGCTGGAGTTTTCATGAAGAATAAGAATTAGTTCCTACCCTTAAGCAGCTTATGGTTTAGTAGAAGAGCATAGCATACCATAGGATAAGATAGGGGATACACATGATAGTAGGGAAGCCTGGGGAAGGGCAACTAACCCATCCTGGAGAAAGACTTCCCAAGTGGAATATATAACCATGTATTTCATGTATTCACCAATTTGTTTAGATACTTAACATATTTTTATTTTATCTGTTCAACAAATACATACTAAGCATCTTTTATGGACAAGACACAGTGTCCTCTTGATTCAAATCACCATAAATTCTTCTTGCTCAGGATATACAATCTTGGACGAGTGTGCCTACCTGTAACAATGAATAGTTCTAAACAATTTTTCTTCACTTTGTGAAGTTGACATTTTCAAAATAAATTCTTCCTTCCACTGGAAAACCCCAGTAATTCAAATATTACTTCTGGGTATTTCATACTAATTTTTTAAAAAAAGATTTTATGTTATATCCTTATACGAAATTAAACAGATTCTCTTTCTTTAATGATTATGCAATTTCTTATGCTCTTTAACCAATTCACTTAAAATATTTTTATTGTCAAGATCATAACTCCACAGAAAAGACTTCATTATGGTTCTCCCTCTGCGCTAAACTTAATTAACATGATCATCTCATGGTCAGTAAGGAGAAGCTTTCTCTTCCAAGAATGACATCCTTTGGGTTATAGCCTTTTACCACTTTCTGGTAGTCCTAAGTATCATCGCTTCCTCTACCATAGTCCAACACAGGCAGATAACTAAACGTGCACATAACCTTTCTATTTTGTGTGGAAATCTCAGTTGCAGAATAGTCCCTACTTGGCAACAGTCTTGAGTATTCAGAAAGTTCCACAAGGGGCTCTCTTGCACTACTTTTATTTTATGTCCCCAAAAGGCCCCTCTTTGTAGATTTCCATCTGGTCTCACCTCCTTCCTTCCCTAGATCCAAGCTGATATTTCATTCTGAGATTCCAGAAGGGAGTAGTATGGGATCTTTACCCATTTGGCCCCGGGCTTTACATTTCACTTCTGGTCTGAGCAGCTCAGGATCACCACCTCAGCCAGCACGTCCCTGAGTTGTCCTTTCCAGGGCTCTCTGATTAGCCTTTTGTGTGTTTCTGGGCATTGAGCCCCACACTCAGCTCTCCCCTCTCCGAAGTGCTTTCTGAACAGTTTTCCCTCATGTTCCTCTTGCTGACTTCTATTGATAATGTGCCCTTGCCCTTGAGTTACTTCAGCCTTCTATTATGAATTATCTCCATCAAGTTATCTCAAGCTTCTTCCTCAAAATGTCACTAACATCCCCTCTTATTTCTGTCCTCTAAGCTCTTGAATTTGTTGCTCTAGTCTGCGAGGTTGCCTGTTCTGATACATGGTTCCCTTAGTCCAGTCCCCAGATACTCCTTCTCTTGCATAACTTCCAGCAGCCACCAGATGATTTTTAAGGGGGATGCTTTTCTCTTCCAAAGACAATGGCCTCTGAACTTTGCCCTTTCCTTCAACTCTGGCCATTCACCACACCCAGCACGTCTAGGGAATCTAGCCCACAGAGTTCTTCCAAGTGTCCAACTGCTTTTACTACAATAAAGAAGACTGAGGATACAATGATCTCCACAAGAGTGAAGTTACAAGTACATAGTCCCATGTTCTTTGGCTTGACAGAGGGTTGCAGCATTAGTCTTGTCCAAACCCCTTCTGTGTTTCTGCCATTTTTTTGTCATAGGCAACCCTCCTAGCCCTGATGCTGGGGGTCAATACCCTCACTGGTTTCTTCTATTTTCACTTCCTGCTGCAGGTCATGCCTCTCTGGAATTGCTGGGTCCTTTTCTACCTTGAGCTTAAGGTCACTTCTCAGCCTTAGGTCCTAATTATCCTTCTCCAATCATATGCTCTCAACAGTTGCAGAGCATCCCACATTTACCGGTTTATTTCTAGTTCCTTCAGACCTTCTTTCGTCTTCTTTTCAATAGAGGTATATTCACTTTGCATCAGTTCACACTGGAGCTTCCCCTTCTTTTGTCTCTCCTTCCCTCCCTCTCGAGTTTTTATTTTCTCTAAAAGCTTCAAGCTTCTTCATAACTCTGCTGCCAGCATCTCTAGCCTCTTGCATGAAAAATCATCAGGGTCAAACCAGGCACATTGGCATAGTGAACTTTTAACTAGCTGCCACCCCTGAATTCTGATCAGGGACTCTCTATACTAATATTTTTTTATCTTAATTACATGTGTTTTTTAAAAAGTCCATTTCCAGTTTCTCATATCTACTTTATAAATCATAGTGTGTTGAAGGGAAGTATACTTTCATACTTTTTTTTGAGAATCTCTTTGCTGTATTTTCATTATCGTGAACTGAGTACCTGTCATAAACATAGAGTAGTCACGCATTTTCATTTGGAATAAATAACAAACAAAGCAACCCTGGAATTCTGGAGTGTTACCTAAACGGTCTCAGTGTGCCATCTAACCTGGTTGCACATCAGAACTATCTGTGGATCATTTAAAATGAAAAAGCTCTACCTTCCCCTCTCCTTCTCTCCAGGGGCTCAGACTCAGAAACTCCTGGGGGAACTCAGAATCTCTAATTTAAATGATTCTTGAGATAGTGATATCAATAGCCACAGTGAAGGTAAGGAGCCTGGAATTTCATCTCTGTGGACAAATGTAAGTGATAAGACTGGCCTTCTGTGATTTTGCCTTGCCTTCATGTTGCCTCTCTTCAAAGGACTGCACTTTACATGTTTTTTTCCCTACTCCTGTGGACTTCCATCCTGATGTTCTAAAGTCAAGTCATTTTTTGATGGGCACATAAATAAACAACATAATACCCTTTGCCAAAGGAAAAGAAAGGGTCATCATACTCAATTTTTACATTATGGTTTATCATGCTAATTTATCTCCTGGAATGTATGAGGATTTCTTTCTATATCCAGAATGGCCCTTGGACTTATTCAACGTCTAACGGTCTTCTTAAGATGCAGATGGCTGAATAAGGATTGAAAAAAAGACTTGGAGGAAAGGCTCTCCAGAAAGAATAAAAGCAAAGAAAATTATCAAGGACCTCCCTTGCTCACACGACATTTATTAAACAACCACTGTTAGTCCTTGACATTTTCTACAGTCTAACTTACTAGCTCTTCATTTTAGGAGACCAAGTTTATGAGAGAAAGAAAGGGGCAGAAGGGCTAGTTTCTTTATGTGTTTGTCAGGCCCAGTCTTTCATTATTCTACTCCTTACCCACTCACCCCCCACATTTTTTCTTCAATTTCTTTCTTTGTGGTTAATGCAGTAAGTAAAAGAGAGAGAATTTCCTTCTCTTCTAAGAAACAGCAAGGGATCCTAAGTAATTATGTCTATAATATGTGTCAAGTGAATTTGTCCTATTTCCGACTTGGTTGTTAAATTATTGGGGGTTCTGACATTGCTGATGATTTCTAGGTGACTTAGATTTCCCAAAACTGGGCAAGTTATTCCCTAAAATATTTGAGGACGTATGGGGTAGACAGCCTAAAGCACAAACCTTGTTTAATGTAGTCTCATCTAATCATCTATGTGACCAGAGGGAGCCCTTTATGCCTGAGACTCAATTTACAATTTACAATTCCCTCTGTAAAATGGAGATAGAGATCTACATAAAGATAGAGGTCTACATAAAAGATCTACATGATGAAGATTATAAACAATGTCCACTAAGCATTCTAGCATATTTCCTCTCTCGTGGTAGATGTCAATATTATTATTATTATTATTATTTACAACTCTTAAATGTCAATGAGAGTCTTTGAGACTCCTGTATGACCAGGACCACATACCATTAAGTTTTAGGAATAAGAGAGTTTTGTCAGTAAATATATCAAGGGCTCATAGACAAACACTTCAAATAATCCATCACACAATGACACCACTCCCTATCATGCTGCCAAAGAGCCCTTATCAAGCAAGAGGATATGTCATGTGAAAGACACCAGATACATTGAACCATATTCATGACTACTCTGTTTTGTTTTTACCACTGAACTATGTAAGACTGAATGTTTTGTTTTGTTTTGTTATTACTTGCAGCTGTTCCAAGAAAAGGAAGGAAGGAAGCTTCTTCCTTTGAATGCTGAAGCTTTAACTTGCACCTAATTTTGAACAGAAAGCAAGGAGAAAATATCAGTTATCTTCTCAAACTCAAATTTTATGCACCCCAATTAGTTAAGTAGCCCCTTGCCACCATCATGCAGAGATCGTGGACTGATAGTTAAGAAGAGAAGAAATTTCCCTAATAGCAGACCTACCCAAATAGAAAAGAAGGGAATATTCTAACGACATTCATCCATTCATTTCCAAGTAAATAATCCCACAGAAATTAGGAGGAAAAAAAGTTAACCTACATTTTTTTTCACTTCACAACATAGTTCCAGATATGGTCCTTGGTTTTATTTTCATAACAAGTAATGTTCTTTACATGTCATCCTGTATTTCAGGGAAAGTATTCATTTGCCATGGTTCCAGATATTAATGTCTGCAATAAAACTGGTGATTCCATTCACTTCTAGCTGTTGAAGTTTCTGTCTCCTCAATGTCTTTTCTGCTTCTAAATTTCTCAAATTCTTTAAGGCCTTCAAGGTGATTCTTGATACAATTTATTTGTATTGCCTACCATATTAGACCTTCAGAGAAGATCTTCACATTTGCATGGAGGCCTTGTGTCCTCCAAAGTGGATCACCTGCTGGTAATGATCAGAAAAGTAACACCCATGAAAGCACCTATGGGCCAGACAAAGCATTTTATAAATGGAGAGCAGTTTGTTTAATCCTCCAAAGCCCCTGTAAACTAGGTTTTCACTTCCACATGTAAGAGAGGCTTCAAGAGATTAAGGTGGTGCAGGTTACAATTTGGTAAAAATCTGAAACTAGTAAAATCTACATCTCCCTGACTCCAAAACTTGTGCTCTCTTTTTTATGCTGCACTCCCTAGAATAAAAAGTGAATGTGTAAATACATGGTATCACCGGACAGTTTTAGAACCTACAAAGCTGAGATATGCAAAGTCTACTCGCAGTGACTCAGGAGCAAAGCCTGGGGGTTGGATACTGGCAGCGCCGAACATTCAAGAGCCATGTTTCGATTGACCTTCACAATGTTTGGCTTCACTTCAGATTAATTGCCAACATTTAAACCTCTACAGAATTCACATAAAATCAGGCTCAGGAACTTCTACTGACGAACCAGCCTATGCAGCCACCCCAGGGTTCCACGTTCCCACATGACAACTATGAAGGAAGCTGAGCAGCAGACCCTCCTTTAGACAAGACACTCCCTGTCCCCTACACCACAGCCTGCTCTCCACGAACAGAGCTGCTGTGCCTGAGCTCCCAGGCTTTTGAATTTGTGACCTCTTCCTTTTCTCTATGGCATTGTCTCTAGAAAAATTGGAAGGTAAAGTGTTCTCAACTTCATAAACAGTGTGTCAAAACTATAAGAAAGGGCGTAATGTGTACCTTTTCCTCAATGGTTTCCTCTTGGGAATGACCCAAAGATTGTGAGGGTTTGGAGAACAGCCTAGGGCCTTCAATTAAAATAGTTTTGTCTTTGGTTACTACCGGAATAAACCTGTAAGCAAACAGCTGTTTCATGCCAGCTGAAATTCTAGTCTTGGGTGGGATGGCAGAGGTTTACAACTTCAGATGAGAAACAGGCAGGAACAGATTATATTCTTATGCCAAGTTTCTTTCTTTATTGCCATGGAAGCAAGAAGAGAAATGCAGAAAGAGGAAAGCTTTGCTAGACCCAGTGTTTCACTCAGACTTTCTGCTAGGCATCAGGAGCTGCTCAAGATTTTGCAAACACTTTTACAGGAAAATCATGGCTATAGAAAACTCCTAAAATTAAAACAGAACTGG
The DNA here is from genome assembly GCF_002007445.2 of Ailuropoda melanoleuca. Lineage (NCBI taxonomy): Eukaryota > Metazoa > Chordata > Mammalia > Carnivora > Ursidae > Ailuropoda > Ailuropoda melanoleuca. The sequence continues at coordinate 127,879,463 of NC_048222.1, forward strand.
AAAAGAATAAAGACCATGCATTTGTCTTTCAACTCAGAAGTGGAACCCCCTGGGATTTGGTATTCTATAACAAGACTGGAAACATTATTAACGTTAATAAATAAACATCTGGATTGACTTGCAGTCTAAATTTAAGTGTCCTAAATATTTTGGCTCCATTATAACTATATGCATTTTCCAAAATTCTCCAATGTTTCCTCTGTCCTTAGCCTACATTTCATTTTCTTCTGAGTCTTTTAACTCAGGTCTTGTTTTCCATGAAAATGGACCTTGTTATATAAATGTTTAAGCACCAAATGCCCATAAAAGAAATGGAATTGGTCTTGATTTTATCCCTCATACTGCATAATCTGGGTCCTTTACAGACTTATATCCTTTTAATTGAAACCATATAATCACACCATTTTCTTCTCTTCCTTTCATGTAATGCTTTGTGCCATAGATCATCACTAGAGTGCCAAAATTTACTAACAAAAATTTTGTTGAGCTAAAATTAAAACTTAAGGCCATTACATTAATTCCACTTCTTAATGTAAAATTAAGCCACTGTTAGTCTAGTTTTGGATAGTGTTAGGGAGAAAACATACAATATGGTGGCCTAAACCAGAGTAAGCCCTCATCACGGCCAAGTTTCACTTAGATCCTCAAGTGTACTCCAAATGCAAGAGCAAATGTGAAAGTAAAGGTCAGCAAAACACACCTTCACCAAGAAAAGTGCAATAAAACCAATGCAAAATTAACTGAGCCGGCTACAGAGAATTCTACTCATAAACACAGGGCTTCAACTTAATCTGTTCCTCACCACCTCCATTTGAGAATGTTAGTCTCAGGTCCCTGGGCTGCTGTTGCTGCCTTGAGTCTTTCTCTAGTTGTAAGCCAAGGGGTTGCTATGCACAGTCCCAATGCATGGAACCAGAGTTAATCATTCACAGGCCCTTTTGCCTGAAATAAGATGCTTTTCATTTCCCTTGGCTTATGTGAATAATGAAAAAAGAAAACAAACAAAGAAGATAACTGCACTATGTTAAAAGATAATCCCTTAGCATAACTATTGTCTAGAAGGCTGAGCACCACAGGCAGGCAAAATTCCAGTCTGCGTTCAGCCACCACGTTGACATTTATTTATAAGAGATTATGCCATGACAGAGCTTCAAGTCGTTTAGAAATGCTCCCATTTCCCAAGGCCTCCACTATATTTATATGCAGGATCCCATATTATTTTTCCTGGTGTTATGGCAACAAAGATTTCAATGTTTACAGAGCTATCAAGTTCTGACAGGCCAAGCTGGGGACTTTGCATCACTGGCTCACATTGAAATGGAGCGAGGGACTTGGGGAGCAGAGCATGAGCGCAGCTGTCTGAAGAGCTAATACCTGAGCAGAAGAGACAGAGAAAGCAGGCGAATGGTGCTAATCAACGCGCAGAGCTGCTCTACCCCAAGGGAATTCACCTTCATGATCCTGTGCTTTAAGGAATACATTACAAAGGATCCTGAACCCAGGAAGTCACATTAAACCCGAAAGAAAAGCAAACCCCAAATTCCTACTACAATTTTGGCTTCCATGTGGATTTTTAAAGCTCTGTTGAATATGGGATGTTGGAGTCCATTATTAGACCTCTGGGGTAGTGGAAGAGGAAATGAAAATTCAGTGGGTGAAGAAAGGGCAGAACAAGTATTCTCTCTGTGCCCACTTTTTGTTTTTAACTACACAGTAGAGAGCAGCCTGGCTTACCTTTACACCTAACTCAATCTTTGCCCGTAGCTTAGAAGTTTCCAGTATATCCAACTCTGGGGCTAATTACAGTATGAAGCTGGCTATGAAAATGTCCTAAAAATACTTGTATCTCACAAACAAGATTATCTTGAGAATTTGCCACTTACTCCATGAAAATAACTATGTGTACATGTGGCCTCACGGTCGAAGGTTCTCTGCACTGAAGCTGTCTTCTAGAGTTTGCCCAGACCACTCCATACCCCATGGGACTGAGACATAGGGCTAAAAACACGACATAGTATTAAAAAACAAGTCCTCCCAAACATACTCTTTGGATATCTTGCTTATGGTTGAAGCAGGAGATAAAAAGCCATCACCTTACCTCAGATATAAGAAGCCACCGCTTTCCAGTCCTAGCTGTGGGCCAGGGAAACAATCAAGTCAGAACAAAATGGAACAAGAAACGCTAAGCCAAGTCTCTTTCTCTCTTTTTTTTCTTTAGGTACGTGTGTTCATAAGATTACTGGTATTTCCTTGGTTACAAAAGTGTAGGATGGGCTTTACAAGCATGTGTCTAATTTTTTTTTTAGCTTGAGGTTTTTTTCTGTTTAAAATTCTAAACAGCAGAAATATGCATGTGTCCTAATGCTCAAGATGAACATTCCAACAAATAATAAACTGTGACTTATGATGTAACATAAGACATGTGAAAAAAAAGTTCTGTTTACATGTTATGGAATTTCCACTTATAGAAAATAAATGTTAAAGTATTGGGGGGGAAGGTACCAATAATAATTGTAATAAATGTCTCTCCATGTATTTCTAGATAAACTAGAGCTGTGTAAAAAACAGATAGAAATGACTAAGTATGACGTCATGGTCTTCCCTTTGGAAGTTAATAGTGTTGACAGTGCTGTTTCCCAAGACTAGTTGGAAAGACTAGTTGGAAAAATTAGTTGGAAACCTGTGAGAGAAGAACAGAGCTTGGTGCTCATTATCTGCAACAGGCCCACCCTCTCAATAGCAACTGTGACCATGGTTTGCAATATCTGTTGCTATCCATGACTTTGCCTTTCTTCAAAAGCTGACTTTGCTCACAGTTTGCCAGTTCCCTTGGGATCCTGGCACACAGACTAGTATATCCGTGGCTGGTCTTCCCAATAGTTGGAGATTAAAGGATATTGTCTGAAACTATGCTTTAGTGTGTCCTTTTATTTCTTCTGGTCAACTCACTTCAGCTTACCACCCAGCAGCTGCAAAGGCAGCTGACATTAACATCTTCATCATCATCAAGAAAAGAATTTCTTACAAACACAATTAATGACCCAGTTTCCCCAAGTACTCGTTCGAGAAAATTATGTAAGCTTAAGTCTTACCACGAACTCTGCAAATGTGTTATTCATTCACTTAACACATAGTTTTTAGCTCCTAACTTACATATGGCATGGTACAATGCACTAGGCATACAATGATACGTAAGGTAAACAAGGTCTTTCCCTCAACTGAGCTTAAATTCTATGGCAAGACAGTCAACAAACACAAGTAAATCAACCAGTAATACAATTGCTAGTGTTAAATATGGTAAAAAGGTAATTAAGAGAATATTATGATAGCCAATATGGAATACCTTCAGATATTGGATGCTTAAACACTTCTTCCTTGAATGACATTTAGGAAGAGACTTGGATAAGAAAACAGTTCTGAGGGGCACCTGGGTGGATCAATTCGTTAAGCGATTGACTCTTGATTTTGCCTCAGGTCATGATCTCAGGGTCATGGGATCAAGCCCCATGTCAGGCTCTGGGTTGGGCATGGAGCCTGCTTAAGATTCTCTATCTCTGCCCCTCCCTGCTCATGCTCTCTTTCTCCCTTTTTCCCCTCTCCAAAAAGGAAAAAAAAAAAAAGAAGAAGAAGAAGAAGAAGGAAAAAAAAAAAAGCTCTGAAACTAAACAGACTGGAAGCATTCCATTGATGGTAAACCTAATGCTGTTTAGGCCTCTTAGTGACTACTTATAACGTCAAATAAAATATTTCTGGCACATTTTAAATCTCTGTCTTCTGGAAGATTAAATAGGATGATCTGGGGGTGGGGGGGAGACTTACGTCTTAGTCCAAACCTTGATACTACAATGTTAACTGATTCCATCTGTTGACTTCTTGTGGATATCTTGGCTTTTATAACAAAAACAGGACCTTCCTTTACTGAAGATACAGAAAAGAGTTTTTAACCTGGCAGATTAATAAGGGATTTCTCTTAGTATCTACCCTGAATTTATATGCAAAATAAACTGTGTATGATTCATATATACAATTTACTAGTGAGAACATCTAGCACTTTCATCAGATTTGTAAAGGGCTCTGTGACCCTAAAAAAGGATACAGCCACTCAGACAGAATAGTCAACGTGGTTTATTGCTCTAGAATCTTTCAAAGACTGACTCGTTCTACTTAGGCCTTCAACTGATTAGATGAGGCTCACCTACATTATGAAGGCAATCTGTTTTTACTCAAAATTCGCCACTTCAAATTTTAATCTCAACCAATAGCACCCTCACAGAAACATTCCAAAGTAATGTTTCACCAAACATCTGGACACCATGACCTAGACAAATCGACACATAATATTAACCCTCATAAAGTATATACTGCATCCTGAAGGACAGTGGCCCAGACTCACAGGGTGTAATTTCCAAGTCGATGCCTTAGCTACGCCTACAAAAGACTACTATAAAGCTTTACCAGGCCACAGCTTCTGGATGAAGGAATTTGTAATATGATAGGATCCTATGATTATTTATCCACTGCCATACCTCCTTTGCAGTGAGGTAGGTCCCTTTGTTCAAAGAAATGTTATGCTAGATCTTATGTAGATAAATCAGATATTCTGTGAGCCCTTGGATAGCAGGGAAGCCGAGAAATGCAAGCAGGAAGAAAGTCTATACCTAGAAATACACATAAATCCTAGTCATGACAAATCACTGCTCTCTCCATGACAGAAAGTGTCCAATGTAAATAATTTGCCACTAGGTGGTTTGTTGGTCTCTTTGAGGAATATTATTACATTAGGGGTTCAGCATCATATTATAGTAGGGGTCTCTGCTGCTGACAAGTTGCATATTCAGCAACAACAGCTAGAAGAACATATGCCTTTTGTCTCTGCCACCATGTCACACCCAGTTCATTTTGGTAGCCAAAGACAACACTCTAAGGTAGCCAAAAACAAAGGATGGCTAAGTCATCCTGTTCACCTGATCTATCATTGGCTGGTGTCTGGTGGGCATTAACATGCAATAGAAAAATTCTAACACTTTTTGCCCACTCCTGTAAGTCCATCCAAGCTGCCTCAAACCCATCCTCTTGTCCTCAATCTTCTAAACTTGCTGCTTTCAGAACCCTGACTAAACAGATAAACCAGTCTCCACTACCCTGGAGTTTATATATGTCCTTAAGTTGGTCCACTTTTCTTTCCAGACAAAGTGGATAACCAGCTACCCCGCCCAAAGCCCTGTCTACTGGAAGAATTTCTTTCTACCACTGCTCTGGGCCACTCATGAATGATCTTTGCTGAAACCACCTGCTAAGCAGACCTACCTGTGAACCAAGCTCAGTATTTTTTCCTCCTCCAGCAGCTAGTCATAAAGCTCTAGGTGTAAACTGAGGAAGAAGCATTAGTACCATAGAGATAGGTGACATGGGGATTTGAGCCACCTATTTATAGGAATTATTTGTGCCCTCAGGACCTGCTGATACCTGCTTCTGGATATATCACTTCCATTGTATGATTGATTGCTTCTGGGCCCACCCAAACTTATCACCTAGCAGGTCTGAAAACATCCACCTCACGTTAGGCAGCTCTGGTCATGTAATCATTTGGTGTTCCATGTTCATATGACCAATCTCTACCAGGACCAGTAGCAGTTCAGGAGCTGCTTTGTAAATGATGCAGTACTCAGCTGTAGACGGCTGCTCCGGAAACTTGGGTTCTACGCTATGATTCTCCTATTAGATCTTGCCAGAGACTATTCCTCTAGAACTATGGGATCTACTCAGTCAGAAGAGCCAAGAGGCAGAGCTGCTTCTACTATAGCCTGGACCTACTGTGTAGCCCTTACTCTTTCTGTGCCCCGCTCAAAACTGGAAGTCCACCACATCATCCAATAAATGGATCAGAGAAATATTTCCAAGTGTGGCATATGCTGCTACTGAAATACAAAGAGGCTGAACAAATGTTGTGCTTATTTTTTAAGTGGTAGGAACTCAAAGGTGCCAAAACATGTTCTTTAATTTAAAGGGTGTACTAGTCAAGATTCTCCAGAAAAACAGAGCAAGTAGGATATAGATATATTTACTAAAAGTACACTTACTAAAAAGTATACTTATTACAGAAAGGATAATTGTTATGAAGAATTGGCTCATATTATGGAGGCTGAGAAGTCCTATGATCTAATACCTACAAGCTGGAGATCCAGGAAAGCTGATGGTGTAATTCACTCCTAGTCTGGAGGCCTGAGAACCAGGAGAGCAGATGGTGCAAATCCCAGTCCAAGGGCCAGAAAGGAGGTGAGTTGGCCCAGCTCAAGTAAATGAGGCAGGGGGAAAAAGGGACAAATTTCTTAAACCTGTTGTTCTACTTAGGCCCTCAAGAGATTAGATGATGCCCCAGTACAGCGAGGAGGGCAATCTACTTTAGCGAGTCCCCTGATTCTAATGCTAATCTCATCTGGAAACACTCTCACAAAGACACTCCACAATAGCCAAATCATGGAAGGAGCCGAGATGCCCTTCAACAGATGACTGGATTAAGAAGCTGTGGTCCATATATACAATGGAATATTACTCAGCTATCAGAAAGAACGAATTCTCAACATTTGCTGCAACATGGACTGCACTGGAGGAGATAATGCTAAGTGAAATAAGTCAAGCAGAGAAAGACAATTATCATATGATTTCTCTCATCTATGGAACATAAGAACTAGGAGGATCGGTAGGGGAAGAAAGGGATAAAGAAAAGGGGGGTAATCAGAAGGGGGAATGAAACATGAGAGACTATGGACTATGAGAAACAAACTGAAGACTTCAGAGGGGAGGAGGTGGGGGAAGGGGATAGACTGGTGATGGGTAGTAAGGAGGGCACGTATTGCATGGTGCACTGGGTGTTATACGCAACTAATGAAGCATCAAACTTTACATCGGAATCTGGGGATGTACTGTATGGTGATTAACATAATATAATAAAATTAAATTAAAAAAAAAAAGAAAAAAGAAATAACGTTTAATCTGAGCACCTCCCGGCCAGTCTAATTAACACATAAAATTAACCATCGCAAGTCCATCCCTCATCAGCTTGGCACCCATACACATCTCTTTAAACCATACTTAATCTCCAAATAAAGATAATAACAAGGTCATAAACTGTCCTACATGCAAAGAAAAACACAAACATTTTCCCTAGGAGAGGGGATAATTCTTTGAGTGATGTTTACCCTTGATGTCTTATGACTTAAATATCATGATGTAAAAGTATTTAACAATACATAAATACTATGATATAAAATCAATAATATGATATTACATAATAAGGAAATAAGACAAGAAAGAAAACAGGTTGTAGCTGATATTTATAACTATCTTCTTCCACTACCCATTCTGTATTCCCTTTGCCTTCCATAAGCATCTCAGATGATCATGGTTCTTCACCTGGTAGGGTAAACCTGAAGGGTCTGGACTATTAGTAGCCCTGCGTGGATTGGGTTGCTGTAGTTTTCCATTGACCTTAATCACAAGGCATGGTAATACTAAGAGATGCCCTTAGAGATCTCCTATAGTATCCCAGACATACTCTTCCTTACTTCTATTATGGAGTAGCAGTCCAATTTCCCCTTCATGGTCAGGACATTCACCCTAGCCACCATAGTAACTCTCTTCTTTGCCTGTTGATTCAAAGACATCAAAAGCCCAAAATGCCTGGGCAGCCATCTTAACTTACAGTTCAGTGGAATCATTGTTGTGTCTCCTGGTGGAAGCATTCATCCCTCCAGAACTAAAAACTCCAGGCCAGCAAAGTATAAAGTCACAAAAACAGGAAGCAAAAATTTTGCTAGTGGGTCACCAGGTGTAATAGTAAGTGGTGCCACTCCCATTTCTACCCCTTGATTCCTGCACCAGTGAATCCTGGCTATCAGAGAAACACCATCATATACTGAGCACTGATTCAGAGTATATACAGGCTTCTGGAGATCCTTGCCCTAGCCCTGAAAGGTACTACCACCTAGCTGGCATTGTAACAAAGTGTTCAAAAGGTCACTTCACCACTCTATCAAACCAGCTGCTACAGAATGTTGCGGAACATGGTAAGACAGTGAATACCATGAACATGGGTCCTTGGCTGCACTTCTTTTGCTGTGAAGGCCTAGCATGGTCCCAGACTAGTGGAACCCTAAGAGCTTTACTGATATGGTAAGCTGCTAACTCTTTACAGAGTTTCTCTAAATCTCTCGGGCGCATATATCTTACCATGCCATCCAAAGTACTTGCCATTTCCTGCTCATGTGTGATTAACATGCTATCACCAAAACAGGGAACCAAAGTGATATTTTGTGGAATGTCCAGACGATCAAGATCCCTTCAAAATATATTGTGACAGGGAGCCTGAGAGCTAACTTAGGCCTTGGAAAAGTCTATGAATGCATACTGTTGTTCATCCTGGTGAACTGCTTCTGATCTTCATTCATAATAGATATTGAGAAGAACACATCTGCCAACTCAATAGCCACATACCATGAATGAGAAGTAGCGTTAATCCATTCTCATAAAGATACTACATGCAGCACAGAAGTTGCATTAGGGCTAACACCTGGTTACGTTTCTGATAGTCCACTAAAGTTTCTAGTAGTCACTCTCACCTGCCATGATTCATCTCATTTCTGCAGGAAATAGAATGATGTATTAAATGGAAATAGAAACAGGACAACCATCTGCATTGGTTGTGAGTCTTTGAGGATGGTGCTAATCTTTGCCATCCACACAGGGGTTGGGGAACAGCATTATTTTTTATTTACCATCTTGGCCTGGGTGATTTCCGCTTCATCTCTCCTACTACAGTAGTTCTTACTCCACAGGTTAGGGAATGAATATGAGTATTCTGCCAGATGCTAAATATGTTCACCTGATTATTCAGTCAGGAAATTGGAAAATGACTACCAGATGTGTCCAGAGGCCAACTGGACCCAATTGAGATGGTCCTGGGCCAGAACTTCATTTATCATCCAACCTCCATTCTCCCTCATTCTAACAGAGACACCATGAGGGTTCTCTGGGTTCCTAAGTAGCAGTATCATCTCAAATTCATGAGCAAATGATCTGTTAAAAAAAAAAGTGCCCTCAGCAGAAGTGCAAAGGAACTGGAAGTAGCTGAACAAAGAAGGGGAAGAAGTGATGGAAGTGTGTAATGTCAGGCAAAATCCCAGCCTTGGAGTAATCTAGCAAGTGAGCTTTCGAGTGGAAAACTAAAACTAAGAGTGATTTGTCCAGATTGGAGGCAAGGGAACTGGTCTTTCATACTTCTACTAAGTCAGTCATTGGTTAAATGCCACTGGGGGGCAGGGGCAAGAGTAAGAAGATCAATGTCAACTTCAGGTGCTTCTGTCTCACTTCAAGTGGGGGTCCAGTGGACGTCTCCGAAGAGGAGTCACAGGTATGGCTTGTTAGAAGCAAGAGCACATGGAGGTCAGGTAGAGGGATGCACAAATGAAGATAAAAGGGACCCAGGGGATTCTGGGGAAGCACCGACTAGATCTACTACAGTAATTAAATAGGCAGATAATGGCCAAAAGGTGACAAAGGTGGAAAGCATAAAAGGAGAAAAAACCTGGTAAAGAGGGAAAGTTAAACAGGGAGAGCTAAGGTCAGTGTAATTGGATGGTCTGAGATCAAAGAATAAGACAGGATCTCAATAGTCCAAGCATTCACCTCTCCCCTCTCATTTCTCCAATGTCTACTGACATGCCCCTCCCCACCCTTCCCCTGCACACACACACACACACACACACACCCCCTCAGAAGAATTATCAATAAAACAAGCACCCACATTGTATCATTCCATTAAACTTGTTTTATTGGTTTACTTGCATCTCAAGGGGAAATACTTCCTCAGTACTGTAGCTTAGTAGAATTCAATATACGAGGGGCAGAAACCCTGGTTTTCAGAAGCTAAGTGACCTTGTGCAAGTTACTTAACTTCCTCTAGCTTTAGTTTCATATCTTTAAATGTGGATAATAATACCCACAGTACAAGGATTTTTGAAGATTATATTTTAAAATCTATGAAGAAAAAATAAAATAAAACCTATCAAAAAATGACTAGCACCATGTCAGGCATGTAATAAGTACTTAATAATACTTTCCTTGTTCCTTTAGACATGTCTCTAAACCAGACTGTACTTTTTTGTTTCCTGAAATTCTTGAGACCCAACTGGATTCCTGTTATTACATGGTCCTCGGGGCAGCCTATTAAAAAACCTGAAGTCTGAGGAGTGCAATCTGATACAATGCTGGCAGATCTCTCAAAAAGAAGGAATTATAGTTTTTCCTTTGTTTTAGTTTCTATAGTGAGAAAAAGCTTATTTTCATAGTGTATTTGAACAAATAGAATTGACTTCTGTTTTAAAACATATGAAGTTGATTCCATGTATGATTGTGTGTTGTGACTTCTGACTTTGGGCTGTCACCATTGTTTACCACTTGGACATCACAACACTAACTATCAGCAGATAGGTGTCCAGGAGAGAGGGCTCATGTAGCATGGAGATGTGAGGCCTGCTCTAACAATCCTGTATGGGAATCACTATATGTCCACCTAGGTTGAGTTGCTAAGCAACAATTAGCATTGAAGCAATGGTCCCATCTATAAAATTAGTCCTGAGAGACAAGAGAGAAAGAGAAACGTGATGAGAAGAAGAAAAGTAAAATTGTACAAGACATAAAGGGCGGGAGGGGTGGTAGGAACAGAGGAATTATATGACTGGATAAGAAATTAGAGAACAATAATTATTGGCAAAGTTAGTTAATATAAGATATACAGTTCTAGCTTACTACTTACATTTTCTAATCTCAAAATCTGTCTGCCAAGGTAGAAGAATGAATAGGTGGCAGATGAATGGAGAGATAATCATAAATATTGAAGGTATAACTATTGATTGATAGATGTTGAAATGAATTATTAAGGGAGAACATATTCCAAATTTCTAAACAATTATGCACTACAGTTCCCAGATGGAGGCTTTATTTTTCCATGTGTCTTTTTCATTTTCCTTCTATGTATTACCACCTGGCGCCCTTTTGTTCCCCAGCTTGGCCCCATCAGAATGCAAGTTGCTTGGCAACTGATCCATCCACTCAAGTGTCTCAAGGAAATAACCCTAGCTCCTAGGATGGTGCCTGATCCATGTTATTATAGTAAGCTCTAGTGTTTACACCTAAGCCTGGAGAGATAATCCTTGTTCACAGTATTTCCATTGCAGTCTATGAAAATCCATGTCACAAGCCATAAAAGGTAAACGGGAGCTATATGACCTGTTCTTTCTTTCGGGAACTATTAATTTGACAGTATATGAACAGGTGCTGGTACAACTTAGTTTAATGCTGAAATATTCTGTGGTCAAATATAACCAGGAAAATGTGTGAATGTAGGCAATCAAGATGATACTTTTTAGATATTTCCAGTATTCTAAATAATAGAAGCCTTATAACCCATATAATGCAAATTAAATTCTGTATTTTTTGCCTGAAATCTTTAGCCTTTCCAACCTAAAGCTTACAAACACATGCATTTATACACACGTACCCCCTAGCTGAAGTTGCTACTTTTCACACTGTTAGAGAGAGCAGTAAAGCACTCAGAGGGAAGTGGTATATTATCATTTGCTTCAAAGGTTTTAGGGCTTGTAGAGCTAGAGACAGAGGTCATCTCTTCAGCAGTAACAAGGGAAATTGGAAAGGGTCTGTTGGTCTATATGGACACATCTGTTAGCCAAAAATGTATAAATCTGCTGCGCAAGACACAAAAGGGTAACTTGGAATGCTTCTGTCCCTTTACGAAAAAAATTATTTTCAGTATCCTAGGAACAAAGCTCCCACATAGAGCACAAAAGTCAGGTTCACCCCATTACAACTACCCATGACAACTAAAATACTGTTTGTAAACTTATGTTTTTCCCTAAAAGGTATACTGTGTGCAGGAACTCTATATAAGATCATTATTGCCTTTCCCCAAAATGTAACCACTTAGACTCTCAAACATGGAGCTTTCTCACAGTGAAATACATACATCTTTATTATTTATTGGTACTTAAAAAAAAGCACGAGGGACTGAGTGAGTAAAGCTCAGTCAGCTCTACAAAAGTTTTTCCAAAACTAATAGATATACAGAAGTATGGAGCCATTTGGAGGCAGTCTCCAGAAATGATGTGGTGAAGCTCTATTTTGGGAGGAGTAATTGTTTTATTTTCTTATTTTATTTTTAAGTATCATGCAATAATGAGGTCTTTCTTATACTTCGTAGTAAGTGGCATGATTCCTATCCACCCAGAATCTAACAACAGAAAGAGGACATTTTATTCTAAATTAAAAATATCAACATAGCATGGTGACTATAACCAAAAATACTGAAGTACATACTTGAAAGTTGCCCAAAGAGTAAACCCTGAAAGTCCTCATCACAAAAAAAAAAAAAAAAAAAAAAAAAAAAAAAAAAAAAACAAACCAGAGTATCAAACATGTGTAAACCTGGGGCATCTGGCTGGCTCAGTTGGGAGAGCATGCAACTTTTGATCTTGGGGTTGTGAATTTGAGCCACAGTGCAGGTAGAACTTACAAAAAAAAAAAAGAAGAAGAAGAAGAAATATGTGCAAACCTAAATTAAAATAATCAGATTCTCTTTTTTTCAACTAACAAGTTAGTAAAGCTTTTGAAGTACTGTGCCCAGTATTGCCAAGGAACCAGAAAGATTAGCATTCCCATGCACTATTAACAGAAATGTGATTGGACGTAAATTTTTCAGAAAAAAACTTGTCAATATACCTCAAATTGTTTCCAACAAGCACACAGTTTAATCTAGACATTCTATTTCTAGGAATTTACCCTTAGCAAAATTGAGTAATACTAAGAAATAGCTGCAAAGATGTCCATATAAAGTAGTGCACAATAATAAAGGAAAACAACTTTTGGGGAGCTTGGCTGGCTCAGTCAGTAGAACATGTGACTCTTGATCTCAGGGTCTTGGGTTCAAGCCCCACATTGGGCATAGAGCTTACTTTTTAAAAAGGGAAACAATTTATAAGTTCAATATTAGGAGATTTGTTCAGGCATTCATTTGACAACTTTTTGCATACATATCATGCTTATGAGGATATAGTAGTGAATTTTTTTTTAAGTTATTTGTTTTCATGGAGCTTATATTCAAGAAGGGGAAACAAACAATTAAAAACTATATAATTTATAGAGAGCAGGAGTGGTTGATGCAATTCATTTGAAGTGTAGGAGAGGATTCAAGGGTGAACCAAATAATGTTGGCCTGAGCCACTGAGTGAGTAGCACCAGTGAGTCTCTAAGTCAGAAAATCCCTTCATTCTACCCTGTGCTATGTCTCCAGGAGATGAGGGGCAATGGAAAACCCAGAAAAGTTTGAGGGGGTCTAAAGAAAGAGGAAATATGTGCCTAACTCCCTGGGAGCCAGAAGAAAAAAAGTTCATAAGGAAGCCCGCCAGCACCAGAGAAAGGCAGGGGCCTGTCTAGTGGGGGGAAGGGGAGTAGAACGATCTGCTCCAACAGCATGCTCAAGTCCAAGTGCCAGCAGAGGTGAGTGCCCGAGGAGGCATGGGGCACCCGAAGGAATCTGGTGGTATATAAAAGAGGGATACAGAGTAACTTGGGAGGGTCTGATGATTGGGCACCATGGCAGGAGAGTCATGAACAAAAATGGAAAGGAGCACAGTAGAGGTCAGCAGGTGCCAACAAGGAAGGCTGTAGACCGGAAGTCAGCTTCTCACCAGTGTCACAGCCTCGCCAGCCCTCCCAGGCCCCCAGGATTCAACACAAGAGTAAAGATAGACAGGAGGAAACCTGAACTATGTTTACCCCTGGATGCTTGAATATCACTGAACTGACAGTTTACCAGAAATAAACTGATCTACCGTTCAGAATAAAAGCCTGCAAGAGTCTAGGTTGACTTACAGAAAATTGATATTATTCCTTTTCCTTTTTCCCTTCCTTCCTTCCTTCCTTTTTTTTTTTTTTTTTTTTGCATGCCTGAGTCTGAGGCTGATAAATCCATAGCCAAGATATAGAATCCGAATATCCTCTAGGTGCTCTAGCTTGTGGATCCCAAAATGGACCGGTTTAACAATTAGCCCCTAAGATAATCGTAGAACAGGCAGTTAGCTAGATACGAGAAGGGAACGGATGCTTTCCCACCGATGAAAAGGGTGGAAACCAAGTTCTAAATAGTTGGGAAAGACTTTGAGGGATATGCGTGTGTTCTCCCCTGTACCCGTTGCCCTACAGTAACCTATAGCTTCATTATAACACGTTTATATTGTGGTTTTGAGCCCTCCCCCGCCAACTTTCATGGGAAAGTTGCCATGACAGTTCCAAAAAGGACCATATAGGGCCAAAAACTCCTCCTACTTAGACAACTGGAAGCAAGCTCAGTCAGAGTCTGCCTCAGCTGTGACCCATAACCTACACAAACATGCAAAGACAACACTGACCCCCGTGCAGTTGCCACCTCTGCACCTGCCCGCTCTCCCACCCTGGGGGTGTATTTTCGTTTGGGCCACTATTAAACACTAACTTGTTTAAGAGTTTGGCTCTGAATTCTTTCTAAGCCAAACTTAAGAACCAAGGCCAGGAACAGGACTCACCGCTAACAAGAAGAGATAACAAATACTCGCGAGGATGTGGAGAAAGGAGAACCCATGTGCGCTGCTGGTGGGAATGCAAACTAACGCGACCTTTATGGAAAACAGTATGAAGGCTCCTCAAGAAATTAAAAATAGAGCTACCACGTGATCCAGCAATCCCACTTCTGAGTATTTCCAAAGGAAATGAAACCATTATTTCAAACAAATATCTGTACTCCCGTGTTTATTTCCACATTATTCACAATAGCCAAGGTATGGAAATAACCTAAATGTCCATCAAGAGATGAAATGGACCAAAACAATGTAATGTATATTTATACACACAAACAATGGAATATTATTCAGTCTTTAGAAAGACGGAAATTCAGGGCGCCTGGTGACTCAGTCAGTTAAGCTTGCGACTCTTGGTTTCAGCTCAGGTCATGATCTCAGGGTCATGAGATCGAGCCCTGCATCAGGGCTCTGCACTCAGTGCAGAGTCTGCCTCTCCCTCTCTCTTTGCTCCTCCCCCAGCTTGCTCTCTCTTCCTCT
The DNA here is from genome assembly GCF_002007445.2 of Ailuropoda melanoleuca. NCBI lineage: Eukaryota > Metazoa > Chordata > Mammalia > Carnivora > Ursidae > Ailuropoda > Ailuropoda melanoleuca. The sequence goes on from NC_048222.1 coordinate 127,894,627, forward strand.
CTTTCTCTTCCTCTCTCTCTCTTTCTCTCTGTCTCTTTCTCTCTCTCTAAAATAAATAAATAAAATCATAAAAAAAAAAGAAGGAAATTCAAAAACATGGATGAAGCTGGAGGTCATTATAAGTGAAATAAGGCAGACGGAGAAAGAAAATACTGCCTGGTATCATTTATATGTAGAATCCTAAAAATCAACAACAACAACAAAAACCTCATAGAAACAGAGAGTAGAGTAGAAAAGTGATTGCCTGGGGCTCCAGGATGAGGGAAATCGGAAGAAATTAGTAAAAGGGTATAAATTTTCAGTTTTGAGATGAGGCCTGAGGATCTAACATGGAACATGGTAAGTGTAGTGGATAGCACTGTATTATATAACTGAAATTTGCCAAGAACTTAAATGTTTTCACAAAAACAAAAACAAAAAAAGTGGAGGAAGGTATATGTGGGAGGTGGTGAATGTGTTCATCATCTTTTCACAATGTGTACATAGATCAAAGCCTCACCCTGTACACTTTAAATATCTTACGATTTTATTCATCATCTATACCCAAAAAAAGCTGGTGGCTGGAGGCAAAATAATAGACAAATAACTACCTAATTCTTCTGGATCGATAGGTTTGAGCCCATGTCCAGCTAAGTCTTTGGCACTGCCCAACGAGGGGGCTCTGTGGCATTGGTGGCTCTCCAGCCCTGAGCTTTGACGGCTGCCCTCACCGTACTGCCCCACTGACCCCTTGCTCTTGACCCATCCATTCGACTCTCAGCAGGGCAGTGTCAGTGCTCAACTGTACATGTGCTATTGGTGAGGCAGTATTTTAACAGGAGGAAATTTTCCCAATTCAACATTTAGAAAAAATAGATGGATTCATAGTTAAGAAGGTGTCAAGATCCTCAACACTAACTGAAAGGCACTTCTGCTTCTAGAGGGTTTTTCCCACTTGGTTATATAGACCGTCCATGGTGAAAAGAATACTCCTTAGGTTATTATGGGTTAACAGAAATTTCCTCTACAGAGACCCAAATGTGTTGGCTCTGGCTCAATCCTAACCTAGTATGAGGCAAGACCCTACCCCAAGGTCAGATGTGTCTTCACTTACACATTAGAAAAGTGGGATTTTGATTTTCCAGTAAATCCCTAATAAAGTTAGTGACTATGAACAAATCCCTCAGAGCCAGAAACATCTGCAAAGATGAATACTAGAACGACCCACATCTGTCTCTGCAGTCAGGCTTGCTGGTACTTCGCAACAGATCTTTTCTCTTTAGAAGTTTTTGGAAAGGAAAGGTAAATGGAGCCTGCTGGAACACCATATTGAAAATAGCTTTATAGCAGTAATAGCCCTGGAAGTTATGCCAATAACAGGCCTAAAGACTAAACACAATTACAGGTTAGAAAGCCATGGACCCTAACTCCCTCACCCAACAATCAAAGACTTGGTTCTCAGAATCTTCTGAAAGAAAAGAGGAAAAGTTCTCAAAATTTTAGGGTCATGTCTGAAGAGAAAGAGTTGATTACTCTAAAATCTCATCATCAAAAATAGAAAGGGATGAATACAAGAATAGTATACAAGCGTTGCACATCTTCTGATAACCTTGATTGCATTGTCACCCACCACATATTTAGAATTAATAAGTTTGTGCCACATGATGCCTTTAAGGAAACAGTTCATATACAATCACCAACCTCTTTTTCTAACCTAGTATGAGATGTTCAACACGTTCCAGCTTATTTGGGGTGTGGTGAGGTGGGGATATTTTCTTATATTGATATTTTCTTCAGAGAGTTCTGTGTTTAGAGTATCAATTTGACTGAACATTAAATATATATATATATAAATTAATATATATATTATTTAATAAATGTATATATAAAACTTCCCATATGTTTATTTCTGAGCTCCTGAAAAAGTAGAAAATAAGGTTTGGAGCTACGATACAGCATTCAGGAATCCAAACAGCACTTTGTATTTATGCAGCACCATCCTTGTAAGTATCCAGTCATATAGTCTGGCTGATGTTATAAGATCCTGTAAACACTCAGTACAACCATCTGAGAGTTATGTGCTGTTGTGTGGTCTTACTTCATCACAGCTGTAATAAGCTGCACATAGGTATTTTTGTTTGTTTGTTGATTTGTTCTTTCCTACCTCAGCTCTGACTTCATTTAAAGCCAAATAAGGACATCAAATTAAAACATTAGCTGAAGAGATGGATCAGACAGGAAATTCCAAAGTTAAGTTTCTCATTGTAATTTTAACTTTCCCATGATATGCATTTTCTGTACTACTTAGTATCTAGCATGTGTAGCTTTGTATGAAGAGCCAGATTCTGACCTCAGTCACACTTGTTTTATTTTTACTGAAAATGTAAGAGGGAGCAATGAAGAATCAAAGTAGGGCCAGAGGTCAGTAGGCTGGAAAGCAAATGCTGATGGACAAGGTTACAGGACGCACGCAAATAAGGAGACTGGAAAAGGAAACACAGGGCGCGGATGGACTTCTGTTAGTGAATGTGCAATTGTATTTCAGAATTTCTTAATATGCAAGTTTTCATGTACTTCTTTTCAAATATCTGTTAAACAACAATTTGAATCACAATTTTTTTTAATTTACATAGAACTAGAGCGTTTGTTTCTCTTTGATTTCACCTCTTGCTTATAAATCTTCCGACCAGTCATTAACTGCTTGTAAAGCCCTGGCACCTCATATATTGTCACTTAATTATGTTATGCTACAGTGGGCTTCCTAGGAGGCAAAAATTCTACACAAAAACACTTATAAAGAAAGCCAGGGCAGACAGCCTGACTAAGCCAGTAAGAATAAAAATTGTTGCTGACAAGGGAATAGAATTGACAACTAAAGCTTTCTGAACCAAAGGGGAAAATGAATAGCCAAGACATTTGAATTGTTGAAGGAAAGGATGTTTCAGATCTAGGCAAGGGGGAGGAACAGAGCATAAAACTGGAAATAGAAGATTAACCACTAAGCCTGCTCAGAATGAATCATAAAGAGAGAAAAGGGATTATTAGCCCAAAGAATCTAGGCAGGAAAGGCCCAGGGCAAAGCCTCCTGGTGCATCCTGCCTTCGTGTCTAAGATGTTGAAAACTGTACCCTGATGCATGAAGAGCCTCATTGGTGTGAGTCTGCCCAAGACATGAGAGAATAAGAAAGGAATAGAGAAAAATGTATTCAAATTCCAGGACACTGTTAAATTTAAAAAAAAAAAATTGTGATCATCTTCATGATAATACTCAATGCTGGTGAAGATGTGGTAAAACTAGTACCCACATACTAGTAGGGGCAGCATCAGTTGATATAATCCCTTTGAAAAATAACTAAATAATATATATTGAGAGCCATAAAACTGCTGTTAGCTTTAATATAGAATTTTCTTTTTAGGTTATTTATCCTAAAGAAAAGGATACAGAAATATAGAAATTAAATATAGAAAATACAGAAAAATCTCTATCCACAGAAGTAGTCAAGATAGTACTATATATAAGTTAAAAAAGAAAAAGAAACAATATCCAAGAATAAAAGACAATTTAAATATAATATTGCCTATACACTCACTGAAATAAAAATCATAGAAATCACAATTATTGAAATGATTCTTGAAGTACAGAGCACCATCTATGAAGTATTCCTGTCAAATATACACACATATAGTTGATCTGGAATCTAATCACGCTTTTAGATAAAACTTCCAATTTATAGGAAATACCAGGTTGAAAAAAACAAGTTAAACTCTGCATAAGTAAGCAATACAGAATTATGGACAATTGACCTAGTTTCTTAGCTAATTCAGTGAGGTGGGAGCAAACAAGGAAGATGTTAACATTCTAGAGGCTGCTGTCTAAGAGAACTTTCTGCAATGACGGAAATGATCTGTATTTGCACTGTCCAATATGGTCATCATTAGACATGTGAAACTGTTGAGCACTTGAAACGTGGCTAGCGTGACTTACAATCTGAATTTCTTAATCTCGCTTAACTTTAATTAAGTAAAATCTAAAAGTCTCTTGTGACTAGCGGCTACCATGTTGATTGACACAGTTTTGGATTAAAAAGACTTAAGAGACACACAGCCCTATGCAGTGTGTAGATCATGTTGGATCCTGAAGCAAACAAACCGATTTAAGATGACCTAGGTCTTCGGGGGAAATTTGAATATGTCCCAAGTTAGATGTTAATATTGTTAATTGTAATAAAGGTATAGTGGTCATGTGAAAAAATACTTATTTTAGAGACCCATACTGAAATGTTTAGGGGTGAAATGGCAGAATGTCACAATGTAGATTTGCTTTAAAATGCTTTCAGAAAAGAAAGAAAAAAGAGAGCGATGAAGCAAGGGTGACAACATGTGGATAATTGCTTAATCTGGGTGAGGGATATGCAGGGTTCATTACATTTTCCTCTTTTGTGTGTGTATACGTGTATGTGTGTTCTACTTGAAATATTTTCATAATAACAATTTCTAAATTCATAATTACATGGGAAATGCTTATAAATAATATTAAATGGAAAGGCAGAATTACAAACTTGCCCCTTCAGCGTTACTTTTTTTTTTAACTTTTTGAATAGATTTTATTTTTTAAATCAGTTAAGCTCACAGCAAAATTGAGCAGAGATACAAAGAGTTCCAATGTACTCTTTGCCCCTACACTCGCATGATTTCCCCATTACCAGTATCTGCACCTGATTACAGTCAATGAACCTACACCGAGACATCATAAGCCAAAGTCCGTATCTTACATTAGGGTTCACGCTTGGACCCTAATGGGTTTGGATAAATCTAGAATAACATGTATCCACTATTACAGTGTCATACAGAGGCGTTTCTCTGCCCTAAAAATCCTCTGTTCTCCACCTCTTTATTCCTCCCTGCCCCCAAACCCTGGCAGCTACTGATCTTATAACTGCCTCTATAGTTTTGCCTTTCCCAGAACGGCCTATAGTTGGAATCATGTATAGCATGTAGCCTTTTCAGATTGGCTTCTGAAATACTTAGTAGTATACATTTACGATTCTTCCATGTCTTTTTATTGTTTGATAGTGAAGGGGAGGAAGAAATTTCTTTTTCTTTTTCTTTTTTTTGGCATTGGAGATTTGCTTTTATTTATTTTCTTTTTTAGTTTTAATTCAATTAATTAACATACATTGTATTAGTTTCAAAGGTAGAGTTCAGAACTATACCCATTTAACTAGTAATGAGCTCAAGTTTTTTTTAAGACTTTATTTATTTATTTATTAGAGAGAGAAGGTGTGCATGAGAGAGAAAGAGAGAGAGGGAGAGCAGGAGCAGGGGAAAGGGAGAAGCAGACTCCCTGATAAGTATGGAGCCAGACACAAACACCAGGCTCAGCTCAGTCCCGGGACGCTGGGATCATGACTCCTGGGATCATGACCCGAGTCGAAGGCAGACACTTAATGGACTGAGCCACCCAGGCGCCCCATGAGCTAAAGTATTGATACTGAGTTATAAGCAATCTATTAGGATGTTCACATTTACAAATGATTTTATTTACATTTCAGTGAAGAGATAGAATATAGTCAACATGCTAAGAAATGCGTATAGGACTATTTTCAGCATGTGTAAGTAAACATCCATGAAGTATGGCAGCAAAACAAATAGTTTGAGAATCACTGTTATGAAGACATACACATACCCATTCATGTCCATATACAAAGAGACAGGACAGGAGCACACCCTAGAGTTTATTCCGTAATGGTGGTTTTGTCCATGGGGTTGAACTATTAAGTAAGGAATAGAAAAGTTTTTGTAATCTGGTTACGTTACTTCTAAATTGAGATTAAAACTACATTTAAAATAAGTTTTTTAAAACGTTAGATAAGGTTTGGTATGTAGAGTCATTCTTAACTGACCCCAACAACTTTTATTGCCAAGACACAGATCTATTTCTACACATACTACTGCTTTTTAAGGTTTTCAGAAGCATGTGAATGGAATAGAATAAGAATATTCACAAATTTGCAAATGTACTGTAATGCGAAGAGAAATTTTTTTAAAGATTTTATTTATTTATTTATTTATTTATTTATTTATTTATTTATTTATTTGACAGAGAGAGAACAAGCAGGGGAAGCAGCAGACAGAGGGAGTGGGAAAAGCAGACTCCCCACTGAGCAGGGAGTCCAACACGGGGCTCGATCCCAGGACCCTGAGATCATGACCTGAGCTGAAGGCAGACGCTTAACCGACTGAGCCACCCAGACACCACTGTGAAGAGAAATTTTAATGTAACATGTAGAAAAAGAAAAAAGGGTAATTTATATTACCTTAGAAGTTAAATAAATTTCTCTTTTCCTCTTATTTCACTGGTAATGGTAGATATTACATAATAATTAATATTAATATTTAATATTTGCCATTTATACAACATATATTTAATATAGCCAGGCACTGTTTCAAGCACTTTCCTTATAGAAATTCTCACAACAGTGGTTTGTGGTATGGGATATTACTGCTCCCATTTTGAAGCTGGTGAAATTAACACACAGAGAAGTTAAGAAACTTGTCCAAGACCACACAGCCAGTAAACAGTGGAGCCAAGTTTTAAATCCAGGAATTCTATGCTAGCTTAGGTAATCATCTCTATTGCTTTTGTTCATTGGCAAGTGAAAATCAAATACCTTCGTCTCTCATTACAAAACTCACCCCTTCTCCTGCCACCCAGGGAGCTATGGACCTTCCAGTACCTTATGAAAAGAAAAGGTAGTTGAGTCAAAGAAAGGGACATTAGCTTGCTGTTCTCTAACTTACATCTGAACCAGACTCCCGCTCAGCCCTTGGGAACTAAACCTCCCCTTCGTGGACCATGAGTTGTCCTCCTATTCTCACCCTCAATGAGCCTACGTTGTCACGGACGGCGGGCCAGTTCACAGGATGCGGCAGAGCAGACCACCTTCTTGAAAACGCTTATTGCCGTGGTTCGTTCAGAAGCAAAGTACCAATTTTACACCTGGCCCTGCAAGAGATGTTTTTACATGTGGTGCCTTCATTTAGTCTCACTGAAAAGTCAGAGGGTTTTTCCTGCTAATTTTCTCAATATGTGAAGGTCAGTCTTTTAAAAAGACATTATTTTTTAAGTACATCTCTCTAACCAATAATCAGGAGAAACTGCCTTGTCAGACGAAGTATGTGGAATAGAATATAACCTTATCTCGCTGTAAAGGTCATTGCATAACAGCATGTGTGGAAGAGCAGCCCTTTATCACCCCTTCGGTTAAGGAGACAGGAGCATGCTCTTGGGCAACGGCGCTTTCTGAGTCCCCACACCCATCTCTGACGATAGAGTTCTGGCGTCCTGCATGGAGTTTATCAGTTGTTTTATCAGTTGCTAATCTTACTGTCCTTTCTCTAGCCATCATTCATCTCCTTGTAATTTCCAGCTTCAAATTTGCGGTGGTTTTGGAAACCATGTAACCATTCATGCCCCAGTGAACCTGTGATACACGAGTCCGTCTAGGAATGTATGAATGTATGAATGTACAGATACATACCCCTTTCCACAAAGGATTTGTGACAGCTTTTTTAAATCACCCAGTTTAAAAGGTAATGATTTTTCAGAGAATTGGAATGAAAGGAAAATAAGAATAAGTAAATAACAAAGGCTAGAGTGGTACCACATACAGACCACATCCCCTGTAGCCCTCTATAATTGCTGGCCCCAGGAAACAAATGAAGCTCTAAGCTTCTTGGAAGTCATAGCAAAGATGAAAAGGTAATCAATGAACTGCCAGTTCATAATGCTCAGAAAATAAAAACAAGCCAGCTATTCAGAAAAATTACCACCACTCCTGATGTGAAGACCTAAGAGAATTTTTTTGTGTGATGTTCATAAAAAGATGATATAAGATAGAATACACAGCATCTTCAATGGCATTCTGACAATGGTTAGTGTAATACATTTCAAATAGCTTCTTTAAAAATCCCTTAATAGAAGCCAAAAGCAAATATCCAAGTAAAATAAATATGCAAAGTAAGAGTGAAAGCAATTGGACTGAGGAACTATGAGACTCTCACTAAGCCACATGCACAAACTTTAATATATGAAGTTTGTGATAACTATTTTCCTTGACTGAAGGTTGCTGGCACCTACTTCCTAATTGATGGCCGTGTTCCAGATATGTAGGTTTATAAGCATTTATACATATTTTATGGGGAAATCTATTTCTTTTAGGAACTATCTCTTTAGAAACCATTCTATACTGCTGGCCATTAGATTTAGTTAGTTCTCAATTCCGGCCTGGTTGCTATCATTATTTTATGAGAAGGGACAAAGAAATCTTATCATTTGCATACTCTTTATAATCTTCAGCTTCCAAACCTTCAGTAAAAAGATAAGATTGCCTCATTTTTAATGGAAATTTCTAAATCTGTAAATTAGCAAAGTGAATTGAATAAAGACATACTCTAATTCACACACTAACTTGGAGATATTCTTTCATTATGAACCCTTCTCTGAAGTGAATTTAATCAAAGTTTATTCAGTGAATTTCAAAGAAAATCCACCAGCTCACTTTACCTTCCATTTAGGTCCCTAACAACAGGATTTGAGGACTGTTCCTCACTTTAATTCTTTCGTTGTGCGATGCCTACTGTATGTAGAGAATGTTTGCAAGTTTGGATTCTCTGAACAACACAATGAATTCCCTCTACCAGACCACAGCACAATTGCTCGGCTATCAAGTAAAGCTTTTTTATCCTGCTGAGTTCAAAGTTCAAAATTTATTTCTTAGCTTAATGCAATGCTAGTGCAAGTGTGTTTAATATATTCATTCTAAATGCCATCAGAGGACGGTGGTGTCAACATTTTGGCTTTGTTTGGACAGCTTTTGTGCAAGTGCAAACACTGAGTGTATGAAATCTAATGAGATTAGGCGCTTACTGCAAAATTAAAGGCAGGCGACTAGACTTCAAAGACATTACCGCAGTGCAAATCCCTTACTATAGTTCTTGGGCCATTTCAGCAAACTAAAGTTTGAGAATCACCTTTACCAAAAGATTTTCTTCATAGCAACCCTTTATTAGAAGACTTGATATTAAATACCTCCTAAAGAGTACACGTTTTTTAGTTGTTGTGTTTTTTAAAATCATCATTAAAGAACACTATAATTAAGGAGGATGAAATAGAATCAAGACAAGTAAGAATTAACCAACAGGTCTTTCAGACCCAGAACTAAACACAAATCCTTTAAAAGTTGTGGATTTTGAGTGTGGTACTGTTTTGTTTTTGCGGAAATATAGAAAACAACAAAAGAAATTTGACCTCGTCACAACATGATAATGAATCTTCTGATTTTTTTTCACATAATTAACATAATAAGGGCTTACCATGTCCCAGGCACTGTTCTAAGTGATTTGTATGTATTAAATTAATTCCAACCACAACCTTATGAGACTGCTAATATTATTAGTACCAATTTACAGATTAGAAAACTGAAGCTTACTGAAATTAAACTGTGGTTTATTAAACTAGAATAATAGACCAGGGGAGAGTATAGATACATGCTGAAAAATTGAGCTAAGAACCTTGTTTCTAATCACAAGCATTTTTCACTTCAAACAAGAGATACAAAGGACCCACCAAAGAAAGGACAATAAACAAGGCCATATCACCTAAGAATCCTGGGCCTAAACCAGATTATAAAAAAGGACATGCAAGCTTCCTTATGGCACTCCAGGGATAACATGGTTAGGAAGAAGAAAAAATCAGAGAATGACTATAAGCCTTCCCACTTGCAGGCGAAATGGAGGAGAGACGAAGAAATGAATAGAGGAGGGTGCTACTGCAGATGTCCCCACTCTAACAAACCCACAACCAAGTGTCTAGAACTGTCGATGGTAGTAAGAGGCTAGTTTGAAAAAACATTTGGAGAAAGCAATAACTTCAGTGTGGGGATATAACTTCTAGGTTGAATCATACAAAATAATTTTTGAGGGGCGCCTGCGTGGCTCAGTTGGTCAAGTGCCCAACTCCTGGTTTTGGCTCAGGTCATGATCTCAGGTTTGTAAGATCGAGCCCCATGTTGGGCTCCACACCCAGAGCTTAAGATTCTCTCTCTCCCTCTGCCCTTCCCCCTTCTCTTTCTCTCTGTCAAATAAATAAAAAAACAGATCTTTAAAAAATAAAAATAAAAAATGAAATAGTTTTTGACCGTTTTTTACCTACTAAATTGGTTGCAGACTGGCTGTCGTATTGAGACCCTTAGATGCAACTCAAGGTTTTGAGATATTCAGGTCAGGAGGCTTCTGATAACAACATGCTACATTGGACAGATGCTTGGTACAGTAGGAACTTCATATATGGATTTATGCATCATCTAGACACAGCTGATAATCTGAAGCCAAGTCAGAGGTTGCATTTCCAAAAGTAGAAAAGTAGAGGATTTCCAGGGATACTCAGAGTTAAAAGAGAGAAAGAAGTCAATAATTGTGAGAGTAAGACACTGCATCATGACTAATGTTAGGCCAGAAATAATTGATATTTCTGGAGTCAAAATCGAAACAAAAACTTTGGGTACAGACAAAAGATGACCGTAGTATAAATGATTTCTAGCAAATGGCAGATGGCAGGGGCTGGGGATACAGAGAATGGATGGTAAGGAAATATGGCTATAAAATGTATATACACATTTCATCAGTTTACTCTTGAGAGAGGAAGATAAAGATGTGTTTTTTCTTTATTAATTGGATGACATCATAAATAAAAAGGAGTGAAGACCCCTTGGTACTTTCCCAAAGACAAAAGAGACCCAGGTGTTTTACTAGCAAGAAAAAGAAATAGATGACAGTGCAGCAGTGAGTACCCAAGAGCCAAGGGTGAGAGCCCAGGATCTAGTAAATGAGACAGGAGAGCCCTCACCTAATGAGTAATCACAGCCCTACAACGGATGGAACTACTGGTGGATGACTAGGACTATTTCTGCTCGTGGTAACTTTGTGGTTCAGAAACTTTAAGAAAAAATTCTGATAGAAGTTTTCAGTAAGAGCAATCTGCCCTTATCCTCAGGCAAGCATGTTCGCAGAAACATTATGATCACTAACGTCCACTAGGAGATCTCATTCCTGTGTGCACGTGAACAACCGAAGACTGATCAGACGGAGTGCAGGGGGAATCAAGTCTTAACGGTCTTCCTGCACGTGGTGGGATTAGCCTCTGCTAGGAGAAGAACAAGAGTTTAAGAAGTCATTGGAAGTTGTAAAAATTCAGTGACGTTGCTTCAAGAGAAACTCATAAAGGACAAACAGCAAATGATGTGTCAGCACCCAAAAAGACAGACACTGAGCAAGATAATTTATCATATCACCAAACTTTATTTCTACCATTTCTTATCCCCACCTCATGTTACTTACATTCTGTCATACATGCACACACACACACACACACACACACACACACACACACGGAAACTTACAGGGCAGGGATTTTGTATTCATACTTCTGTTTCTCAAAAGACCCGGCACAGTGTCTTGCACATGGTAGACATTTAATAAACATATTAGATGAATGGGGTGAATTTCTAATAGGTTCTGAGCTTTGAGAGTTAGAATTTATAACACAACAGTTTAAAAATATTTTAAATGACTGATGAAAACAAGAATAATAATTATAACTAACACTTATAGAATACATACTATAGGCTCTAATTTTACACAGAATATCTTTCTTTTAAGATTTTATTTCTCTGTTTATCAGAGAGAGAGAGCACAAGCAGGGGGAGCAGCAGGCAGAGGGAGAAGCAGACTCCCCGCTGAGCAGGGAGCCCGATGCGGGACTCCATCCCAGGACACTGGGATCATGACCTGAGCTGAAGACAGATGCTTAATCAACTAAGCCACCCAGGCATCTCATACACAGATTATCTACTTTAATCTCCACAGTAATCCTAAAAGGTAGACTACAGTTATTGCCGTTTTACAGATGAGAGAAATGAGGCTTCGAGAGGTTTATGGTAGTACAAGGATTTAAACTTGATGTTTTCTCAAAATCATTATGTATCTAAAATGCTTGGCCAAATGCCAGGCTTCTGTGACATTGTACACAGGCAGACGCTATAGCGCAATACGGGTCTCAATACGACAGCCAGCCTGCGAGCTGGCATACCTGACAACCACATAACAACCTCCGAGGCACTCCACCTCTCTATTTCTTTATCTGCGTAATAAGAAATCGGACAAGATCTTTAAAGTACCTTCCAGGTCTGAACTTCTACAGCTTTAGACCTATTCTTAGTAACAGAATTAAAGGTGGTTAGAATTCTTGCATCATTTTAGTTGGTTAATGCCGGAAAGGACTGATAATCACAGTATTTGTAAAACTGAAGGGGGTTTGTAAAAGTGTAAAAGGCTTTGGAAAGTTAGTTGCTAGTCTTGGAATTTGTCTTCAACTGTGGGCAACTATTTATGTTACCAAAAGAAAATAAAGCAAAAATTCTATAACATTTTCTTTTTTCATTTGTCTTAACTAGAAACGTGCAATAAAAGTAGCCAGGTAAGATAGTATATAATGTCATTCTTACCATATTCTCAGGAGTGAGACAATCACAAATGAAATAAAACTTGAGTGTTCTGATAGCAAGTATGAGCACCTTCTCCCTAAACCACCGTATGAATTCAGTGGTATAAGTTTACAGTTTCTCTAACAAGAAAGCATGCATTTTTAAAGCATGAGGACTCGAATGACAATGATATTTTATTTTATTTTAATTTATTTTATTTTATTTTAAATATTAATGTATTTATTTTAGACAGAAAGAGAGAGTGTGAGCATGGGGAGGGGCAGAGGGAGAGAGAGAAGCCCAAACAGACTCCAAGCTGAGCATGGAGAAGGATGCAGGGCTTGAACCCAAGACCCTGAGATCATGACCTAAGCTGAGACCAAGAGTCGGACACCTAACTGACCGAGCCACCCAGCTGCCCCAACAATGTTTTTTTTTTTTTTTAAAGATTTTATTTATTTATTTGACAGAGATAGAGACAGCCAGCGAGAGAGGGAACACAAGCAGGGGGAGTGGGAGAGGAAGAAGCAGGCGCATAGCTGAAGAGCCTGATGTGGGGCTCGATCCCATAACGCCGGGATCACGCCCTGAGCTGAAGGCAGACGCTTAACCGCTGTGTCACCCAGGCGCCCCCAACAATGGTATTTTAAAACATAACACCAAACCCCCATTAAACGACATCCTCCCAGCCACTAGAAGGCAGAGGCACAATATGTTATCCCCTAAATATAAAATGATCTTGTTTATACCTGGACAGGAAAACATGTTTATCACTCTTAGGCTAGTCAGAGACCATTGCATTTTCATTTGAAAAGAAATGGATGGGTGGATTCTGTTTAGTTTGTCCAAGGAAAAAAATATCTTCTTCAAACACAGAAGTGTCCCCAAAGACAAAGTTCTTCGTTCCTCATGAAAACAAAGAATTTTAACTGTGCCATAGTTTTGGTGTTTCTTTACAACAACTCCCTGTATACTGATTACATCTAAAGTGTATTAAGGTAGGATGTCATCATTGTCGTCAACTAGGAAACTGTTATCCTTGTTTCTCTCCTTTTGGCCCCCCAAATAACTTAGTCTGGCCCAAACCTCCAGTATTGCAACAATTTCTCTTTCAGGAATTCCAAAGCCTTTTTAAAACTATAGATTACTTTCCTGCTCATTAATAGAAGAGGAAATCCTGTCCTTTAGTCAAAGCCACAGAAAGGCATTTGGTGAATCACCATAAAACACAAGAAAATATGTAATGACTTCTCAATTTCAGAAATTACTTAGCACTTTACTTGCAGTTCAACACATAGGGAATTATTTGCAGAAGAGAATAAGAACAAGAGGTAGATTTTCTCAAGTTAGCAGATGGGAAGCAGGGAGGGTGCACACCACTCCTTTGTGTGTGTGTGTGTGTGTGTGTGTGTGTGTGTGTGTGTGTTAATTTAAAGGAAGTCTCACTTTCACAGGAAAACCACCCGCGGTAGTAAAGATGATGACTCTGACCTACCAGGTTGGCAGTTGGGTTCAGATTCTTGGGAAACCAGTCTCTGTGGTTCACCTCACTGCCTGATAATGACAGGCCCCTGCCTACCCTCAGCCCTGAGAAAGAAAAAATCAACACTAAAAATAAGAAGAAAAGGGGAGTAATGTTCTTGCCAATGCTAGTAGCCAGGAGGCCTAGAAAGAGGCCACTGGATACCCTACTATTTATTGACCATTTCCACCCATAGGAAGCTGGGCTGAGTGCTTGCCAAAGGGAAAGAAAAAATAAAAATGTTCTCCATCCTTCCTGTTTACATTAATAGAACAGAGTCACGTACATCATTCCAACTCTATTATTTTCCCCTTCTACATAGAATAGTTTCTTTTTAGGTCAAAGTTTTTAATAAAAAGAATTTTAAATTGTATCTTCAAGTTTTATACCCCTACCTTTCATCTATCTTTTACTTTTCTTCTGTTACTCAACGGAATTTATGGAAATAAAAGACTGTTTTAACCATCTTATCTAAGGGAGTATGTTTTCTTATTTTAATGGACATAAGTTAAACAACTAGAAGTTCCCTTAGCCTGATATTCCAGAGTGAACCAGCTATTTATTGAGGTTGAGTTTACACATTTAAAAAAAAACAAAAAAAGAACAAAAAAAAACTTCTTCCCGCAGGGAAAATAAGGTCAAATTCCTAGGATAAGAAACCATAATAAATTTAACTTTACTGCAGAAGCCAGTGGTTTGAGGAAAGCTCAAACCCAATCCCCAGTCCCCTAAATCATTACATCTTTAAAACAAAGAAACTAAACAGTATATTTGATACACAATTATTTGGGTACTTCTCTGAGAAGGAATTTTACCAGATGAAAGGGTTCCCCTAAAATCAAAAGAACCTCACTTAAAGCTTGTAAAGCCTGCAAGGAGATGGGGTGCTGTCATAGGAAACTTTTATTTTTTTTCCCACTTTTTGTATACACACTTGAACTCCCTCCCCATGCCCTGTCCCCAGTCTCGGGGACTCTACATCACAGCCTTTTCTTGGCTGCTGCCAAACTCCCAGACCCCTGCTTCCTGGAGGCTTTCATCACTCTGTTCCCTCAGCCCGGATAGGCCTTTCCTCCTCCCTTACCCACTCCCTTTGCATCTCCAACCCTATCTTGTTTTTCTTGTTTTGGTGTAAATGTCACTTCCTCAGGAAATTCTTCTCTGAATTCCCAGTCCCTATTAAATCCCATCCTCCTGCTGCCCTCACCCCCACTCCCCACCATTATTTGCTCTCATGTCCTTATGTTTCATAGCCCTTAAGACATTTGTGATAAATTAGTTCTCTGTGTAATCATATATTTAATGGCTATGTAATTTTTATGTAATGCCTGCCTTCTGCACTTAATAAACTCCAACACAGCGGGGGCCGTATCTTTCTCGTTGCTGCTTGCGAGTAATGTAAAGACTCAATGAACTGCTCTGAATGAATGACTAAAGGTTGGCACGAAATATTCCTCACCATCCTATCCATATCATTTTTTATTTTCTGGGAACCCTAGAGAATAGGACTGGGAGTTTTTTTTTTTTTTTTATCAGAAATCATCCTATTTGAAGCAATAGCATTAAAAAAAGGAAAACAGTCCATGAATCTCTGATCTACCAAGAAAGAATGGCAAGTAAAGTAAACCTTGTCAGATAGAGGGGCACTGATTGGAATGGATGATAAAGCTAGAAAGGCCAGCTGGGGGTGGGAGAGCCAGATTATGGAGAGTTAAATTCAAACTTTAATATATCAGAAACAATCAAAATCATTTGCATAATAAAGTGACATGATGAGGTTGTGAGATTATCTCAGAGGCAAAATGCAATATTGATTCAAAGGGTAGAAGTTGAAGGCAGCAACCAATCCAGAAACTAAAATAATCTAGTTTTGATGCAAATAAGACCTCAATTATTACGGCAGGAGTGGCAACATGAAAGACTAGATTATGAGATCAAGAAAGGAGGTTTGATAAGACTGGGTGAGGGAGGAAGGCTCAAAATTCTTAGAGACATCAAGCCCGATGGAATGGAGTGGGGTCCATCATAAAGAGGTCTTCCCTCTGTTCTCAATTCTCTGGGTGACTTCAAACAGATCACCTAACCTCCTCAGCCTCATCTTCCTCATCTACAAAATGGAAAGTCTGGACCAGATGATCAGCAAAGTTTAGCATTCTCTGAATTCAGCTATTCACGGAAACCAGGGAGTCAGCAAGGGTCACGGGTTGGGCAAGCAAAAGAATGTGTTTCCTGTTGGACATGTCGAGCTGGAGATAAAGTCAGACAAGCAGGGAAAGATCTCTGGCAGGCACTGGGAATACAGGACAGCTAAGCCTCAAAGAAAAGCAGGCAGATTCGAAAGTCAGGGTTCTCAAGGTTTAGTTGAAGTGATGGGTATCAATAAAATGGCAGAGGGCAATTGTGAACGGACAGGAAGAAGTAGCCAACTCAGAGCCTCTCCAGTCCAGGGAACCCCAACCTCAGGTTCCTTGTGGCCATACATCTCCCCTGAGGGGAAAGGGATTCATTTCCATTCCAGGACAGAGCTTCTGATCCCATTGTACACTTGCGCCTTCTTTCACTTGGACTGGTGGTGAATTGTCACTGATAAGCAAGGTGGGAAGCAAAGGTGCAGAGAACTTGCATTCCCTGTTGGTTCCTGTGTTAAGTAGAGAAGCCCTGGAGTTGTGTGGCGAAGGCAAAAAGACTCTGTGGCCTCTAGTGGTCTCCACTAAAAAGCCATTTAGCTCTGATGCCCTCCCTCTGTGGAAGCTCCCCTTCCAAGACCACTGCAGAATTACCCCGAGGCCACCCAGCCCATGGTGGGAGAGCAGACTGCACAGCATGGGTGTAATGCTTCAGTGGCAGTCCTGGGAAGAGAATCCTGGTCCCCTGCCTTTCGATCCAGTTCTCTTTCCCAGTGATCATCCCACCTATTAAAAGCATATGTGCTACACCTTTAAAATTCTCTTTGCCCTTAACTGTGAATAGTGTTTCATTGTCCGCTGTCATCCTACCAGAGAGGGAGTTTTGTTCAGTTGGACAAAACTTGCACCCTTGAGCAGCTGAGAGCTCAGTCTCCTCAGTGATCCGCGGGCAGGCAAACACTGCCAAGGGCACGATTGTATATCGGTTCTCCTTGAATTGCATATAGGAACATTGTTGCTATGTGGCCTGAGCCAAACAATCCAAGTCACCTGACATCCTCCATCCAACATTTAGGAGTCATCAAACTTAATTTCCCCTTTGTGCAATAAAACACCAAGAGGAAGCTTTAATAGATTGTATTATGTAACGGTTCTATAAAAATAGCAGGCCAGTGCTGGAGCACTTCCTTCCTGGGGCCCAGTAACCTATGCTGAAAGGATACACACTGGTTGCCGGGGCAACCATGAGAGATGACACTAGGGAAAAAAACAGCAACAAAAGGACCATTTTTTTGGCTCAGTCAAATGAGGTCTGGCTTCAAGCTTGTGATACAGTGAATACAGACAGCCCAGCAAAGAGAGAGAAACCAGTTAGCAATTCTACTCAGGCACCAGTAGCCCTGCAAAGCTATCCCTGCTTTCGGTTTTCCCCCCTTTTGTTTTTTTTTAAAGAGGAAAAAAAAAAAAGAAAAAGACCTTCCTCTAGTAATTTTATTTTTAATTTAAAAAAGCAAAATCGTTGATGGGAGTTGATCTGTGGCAACCGGTAAACAACGTTTATTCTGCTTTTTCCTTTCTCTTCTCAGGAGCTCAAAAAATAATTTCAGTTACATGCAATTGTCTTTTGTTTTCTCCTGGTATGTTCAGGATCTGATTACGCAGGAAGCAACTGGTTTAATGGCAATAACCTTTATAAACAACCTCTAAATAAAAAAATAAATCAGGGACACTCAAGCAATAACTCATTTTAAAAGTGAATAATAACCATTTCTGGGATCCCCCCTCACAGCAGACATCAAAGGACTTTGTTTTAATGGACTATAATCTCCTCTCTCCTGCTGTCCTGAATTAGAACCCCTACATTTTATTATCATCATTACCATCATCATTATTATTGCCTCACAAAACCGACTGCCATTTTAATTTCAGAAAACTGGTTTTCCCGATATACTGAGAACAGTGGCAGAAGCTTCCTAAGTTCCTGACTTGCACCTCGATGTTTTCCTTCTTATAAGAGGAAATGGGCCCTCAAGCATTTACAAACATGATTTGGAACCTCCAGAAAAAATAAAACCAAGGATGAATCAAATGGGATTAAGTTCAGACCTCTAATTCAGAGCCCCATCAGTAGTTCTTTCAACGTGATTCTTGAAATCAGTGCTCATAAGTATGTGATGCACTTTTTATCCAAAAGACCTGTTATGTCTTCATATGGTAAATGATTTATTTCGCGATTAGGTACTCTGCGCAAAGCAGGCACCCTCTGATCAAGTGGGAACGAAATCTGTGAAAGCAAGTGGTAAAGCATTATGTAAACGTAAACTGCTGGGATTATGATGAGCCTGTGAACCCCTATGTTGGAAGAAAGAAAGCCAAAAAAAATTAACTCCGTATTCTTCAGAAAAATGTCTTCTATCCGTCCTGTCTCTTCGGGCTCTGTTCCCACCGCTTGCTGCCCCGCATCGGATCATTCAAATCCTCACAGCCTCTTGTAAGCATGCGCCTGTTTGGCAATTCTCTAATATTAAGATTGTCTTCACAGACAGAAGGGAAATGGAGATTTAGAAATGATTCATTTCTTTTTATCAATGTATGCTACCAAACTCAAGATTCTAGTCTCTGAAGAGTCCCATTTAAGGCAAAATTCCAGCCTCTACCATAAAGTCAGTCAAATCATCTCTATATACCACATCTGGGTCTCCCACAGATGGATTTAGAGATAGACTAATCCTTAAACATCAGATGCTGTTGAAACACAAAACATCCTTTATTATCCAAGCTACAAACTTCAGGCATAAGTCCTTTAAGACCTAGTACCCTGTATCTTCGGAGAAAACATACCCAGAATGCATGTGCCTTAAAGTTACTCAGCCTTATTTTCCTTTTGTGCTAAGGTCTTTGAAACCAACAGGATTAAGTTGCAGATAGTTGGGTGTTATCCAGATCTTTATTTTGACTCTAAAAAAGGATTGAAGAAGGCTTTGATGAAATGGACATAGTGTTAGCATTCAGTAGGAGCTCAACTCCAGGGGCGAAGCCTGTCTTCAAGGAATAGAACAGTGTATTTTGGTTGGTTTTCTGGTCTGTGATTTCAATTTACTGACGCTTAAGCACATGGCACAAAATAAAGAGTACAGGAGTTGTAAAGCTTGGTGCATGTCATTAAATCTATAAATCCTTTTCAGTTATTGAAGAAATACTAAATAAAATTAAGTGAGGATAAATGTTTCCCAAGCTTCAATTCCCAATTTAGCATCTCGTCTAATTGCTTCCTGCGTGGACTATGCCAATATGAATAATGTTGTTAATCATATGGCCATTCCGTTGAGAGGTTACAAAATAGAATGCTACGGTATTTCTTCAGAGGAACGGTATGTAACAAAGTATGCGATAAAGTACCAGTACTCACTGAAGTTTGCTGCTCCTCCTTGAAGGGACTCACAGTCTAGATTGGGTTTTAACACAGAAACTCACACAAAGATAACTACCACCACCAGGGACTCGGTAAGCACTAAAGAAGTACCACGGGTAACAAATGCCAAGGGAGCTTTTCAGATAACAGAGATCTTTGCGGCCTGGACAGCCCAGGGAAGACTTCACAGAGGAGCAGGAACGAGACTATGCTGAGAAAACAGATAGAATTCAAGCACATGGAGGGAAGGGAGACTGAGGAGAGAGAAGGCAAAACCAAAGGGGACCAGATGCTAACACTCACAGCACATTCAGAGCGCTGTGGGTAAACCAAGTGTTTGGAGGTGAAAATAGCGGGCTTGGAGGAGAGAAAGGCTAGAAGAGAGAAAGGCAGGAAATGGTATTGTTTGGATTTATAGGAAAGAAAATATAGATCGTTCAACATGTAATATGGAGATACAAGAAAACCTAGGTGTCATTTTCATGTGATTTGGGGCAAGACTCAACCTCTGCTTGCCTCAATTTCTTTGCCTATAAAATGAAGATCATGATATAGTAATAATGACACCAACATACAATGCATTAAATGGATATAAAGCTTTCATGCTATCCAGGACCCCCAGTTTACATTTTAATTTCATCTAATATCCCATTTCTATGTTGATTCATTCAGTCTCAAGTTGTGACATCCATTTGGTGAGACTAGATACCCCCAAACCAGCCATGGCTATGTCTTTTTAGAAGATCAACTGAGGGGCTCCTGGGTGGCTCAGATGGTTAAGTATTTGCCTTCGGCTCAGTCATGATCTCCAGGTCCTGGGATCGAGCCCCAGGTCCAGCTCCCAGCTCGGCAGGGAGTCTGCTTCTCCCTCTCCCTCTGCCTCTCCCACTGCTTGTGTGCTCTCTGTCTCTTTCTCTCAAATGAATAAATAAAATCTTTAAAAAAAAAAATGATCAACTGAGGGGAAGGGGAAAAAAATCAACTGAGGAGTTGAAGCCAATACATTCACCCCATTGGCCAGTAGGAGGGAAGAGGCGCTGCCAGAGTAGGGCTAGGTCCGAATTGAGTCAGTCCCTGGAAGAGATCACACAATTTACCCACTGACATTCTCATCTGAGGGCGGCCAGGAGGAGAAAAGGGTTATGGGGTCCAGATCAGAGGGTACCCCTGCTGGCACCTTCTTGTCCCCATGGCCAGACAGCCCTCTGACTTACTGTTTGACGTTCCTGATCAAATGCGTCAAAGGTGGTGGGTGCCTGGAACATGGACTCCAGTTTCGTGGGCTCCTGGAATGGCTCTGACAGCAGCAGCAGTGACTCACTTTCCAACCTTGGCACTCTGTCAAGAGCCCCACAGTACAGAAGAGTCCCTTCACCCATTTCTTCCAGAGCATCTTTTTCCTAATGCCTCTCTCATCCCTGTTGCACATCAAGCCAGAGACTCATGGAACCGCTTACTTGTGACCCACTTCGTTTTGTTTACTTAAAGATTGTTTTCGTGACTTTTAGAAAGCCATGCTTGCATCTGGGATTTGTAATTCTAAGTCAGAGAAAGACAGTTGTTATGTATTGTTTAAAATTTGTTTAATAAAAAGGAATTTCTTTGAAAACATCAGGCCAAGCTTATGATGTAAATTTACTGTCTGTAAATTTACAGTGTAGTGACAGAAACTATAACACAGTATGTTAATTGATCAGTGTTGTAAGAAACATTCACTACAGCAATGAAAGAGTATATGGTGTTTTGTTTAAAAGACATTAATTCAAGATGAGAAATAAGATGTTTTTCATTTGCGTAATTTTCCCTTTTATGGTGTTTTTTTTCTTTTTTATCCATCTATATTTACTGATTTTACTATAACAAATAAAAATGTCTTACATGATTAGAAATGTAGAAATGATGACTTCAGACTAGCCAGCAGGTGATTTTCAACTGAAAATTTCATCTCTCAACACCAAAGATCTTTCCTAGCCCTTCCTGCAGATCTAGAAAGGTGACTTCAGATATGTTTCTGAAGCCGAGGAAGCCCAAGTCTGATATGATAGACTCTTTTCTTTCTGATCCATTTAACATCTTGTTGCTTAAGACTCATCATAAATTAATCTCAGCTTTTGACTCTGGTCCTTTAGAAAAGGAAGGGTGAAGCTTTAAAGGAGCACTTTTCTTAAGGCCACCAAGTTCACAGTTCACATTCCCATAGGGCTCAGGGAAAAAGACAGCAGGTCCTTTCAGAGACCTCACCTTGGTTTTGTGTTATGTAAATTCTACCTAAGTAGAATTTCCTTAGTACAAAGCAAATCCAGGGACTTGAAACCTATGTTGCTCCTTAGCATCAGGGGAAAAGCCACTTGGAATAGTATTCTAATCACCCATTCAGTAAAACATTACTGAGGATCTATGCTGATCGCTGTGGGGAAAGGCGGGCAGAGAATACATCCCCACTCTGCCTCCAAAGAGCCTAGGCCATAGAAGGACAGATAAAACTTGAAACGTACCCTACCGTAAGAAAATTGTCCAATGACACAAGCATGGTGTGGCCATCATTAATGCCTTTCCCTGATGTTTCTAGGCTACAATCTTCTGAGCATTTCGTAGGACTATTCTTCCCTGCCCCTTTGAAGTTAGCTGTGGCCGCGTGATTTGCTTTAGCTAATGAAATATGAGACAAAGTGATGGGCATCACTTCCAAATAGAAGGTTTAAGAACCAACACACAATTGGGGCTCCTGGGTGGCTCAGTTGGTTAAGCATCCAACTGTTGATTTAGCCTCAGTCATGATGTCCGGGTCGTGGGATTAAGCCCTGCGTTGGGCTCTGCACTCAGCGGAGGAGCCTGGCCTAAGATTCTCGTACTCTCTCTCTCTCTCTCTCCCCCTCTCTCTTTCTCAGTCTCTCTCTCTTTCTTAAATAAATAAATAAATAAATAAATAAATAAATAAATAAATAAATAAATAAAAGAACCAACACAAGATTCACTACATCTCCTTCCTCCTGCCACGGTGCCCTGTATTATTCCAGTCAGCGAAGGCTCTGGCAACCTTGAATATGAACAATGTGAAACAGAGCTTTGCCAGCCTGCGACAGACACGTAGTGTGGGAAAGAAATAAAATTGTCTGGTTTTAAGGCAGTAACAATTTGGGGTTGACTATTCCTGCAACATAACCTAACTCATCCTAATTAATACACAGGAAATTCACAAACGTTAAGTTCTACACTCTTATTACCTCTATTTTACAACTAAAGGCACTGAGTCATAAGAAAAGAAGCTCATCCATGGTAGGTCACATGGGGATTGTTATACCTATACTCATTTTATGTTTAAGGAAACTGAGCCTTATGTATGAAGTGACCTCCTAAGTTCACACAGTCAGTAAGTAAAAGACTCAGTGCTCAAACATGCTCTCTTTTCATAATGCCTTGCAGTAAGTGGTTGTGGCCAAACATTATGAAAAGAGAACATTTTTGACCTAATAGAGGCAGCTTTCAAGGAACTAGGATCTGCCATGGGCTCAGAATGATCAAGTTTGTTAAGAATGAATGGCTGGAAAAACAGCATTACCCACAGGTGGAAGTGTAAGAAGACCATTTAGCAACACTGGATCCAGGTCCAGATAGAAGGGTAGTGGTAGAGGATTCAGAAAAGGCAGACTGGGGACAGTTTATATAAATCTGTGAATGTCATCCTTAGGAGTTTTATCTGCAGGCAACTGGGAGACGTCAGCTGGCTTAATGAAAATGGTGGTTCAGCATATTAATTTAGCCACATCTCCCAGTGTAGACCAGAGTCAACAGGGACCAATTAACCATTCCAGTGATAAGGTTTAAGGGCTTGAATAGCATTTTAGCCTTTGCAATAGACAGGAGAAGAATTCTAGGACTGGGTTCACTGATTGGTGGAGGACACACAGATGGTAATGGGTATGTAAATATCTGTGTTAGGTAGAATGCTGCTTTATAATTGTGCCCATGGGGCTGCAAAATCTGACACTACAGATTTTACAAATATTCTATTTTACTAGCAGCCAAGACCCAGGAATTCTAGAAAAATAGACTAGTGATATAGTCAGGAAGGCATGGATTTTCATAAAAGATTAGCTTGCAATTACTACTTAAATGACTTTGGGAAATTTGGTTTAACCTTTAAAAATCTCAGTGACTTCATCTTTAAAATAGAGTTAGTAACACCACCCCCAAGGGATCAAACACGCTAGTATATACAAGGGCCTTGCAAGGTACCTGGTTCATAGCAGGTACTCAGTAAATATCAGTTTCTTCCATTAGCATTCCAAACTAGATGGAGGTGCGTATTATTATGCAATGTTGTTTAATACTCCCCGAGAACCTGCAATGGGGATTTATAAATCTTGAACTGGCAAAAATACTCTGCAAATATTCATTTTTCCCAACGTATTTTTTTCTAAAATCACTTACTACTAACTTAGTATTATTAGCAGTACTCTAAGAATTAAAAATTTTAGACAACACAGTAAAGTTGCTCTTGACCTCTTAGTGACATAGAAAGAGCTGAATTAAGAACCACGAAAGGTCATTAAGCCTTTCCCCAGTTTAGAAGACATCTCATAACAAATATCAACCATCATGAGCCGAATGAGGATCAAAGAGAAGAGGCTAGATGTACTACAGCTCCTTTCAGCTATTCATCCAAGATAACAATACTCAACTGTGGGAAATACTCATCTGTTGTAACTTATGATAACCTGTTATTGCTACCTCCTTACCCAATGTGGATACACATAAACTTGGGCAGAGAAGCATTGAAAAGAATGGTGATCACAGGATATCAAACAGCCATATAATCACCAACAAAGTCTCTTTTCAAGGAAGCAGTACTTGGGGAAAACAGTCTTTTAATAGCAGAAACACACCAATCCTGGCAGATACTGAAGCCCATGTGCTCAAGAATGAGTCCAGGTCTACATAATACTAAGCAAATACACATTGTAAATATGTTGTGTTCCTGTGCATTTCACTAATTCCCATAATAAAATCATACATAGTTGCTACACACATTTTAGACACTAATTTTGGTACCTACACAATAGACTTACTTTGAAATTCTTCATCACTGTAGGAAGGAATTTCAGAAAGTATGATGCTGCTGCTGCTGTGTGTTGCTTGGTGCTATCAAATACAACTTTCTTAAAGGCTTGAGAAGTTCTCAGTTTCCAGGGCAATGGCATAAAGTAGCTGCAAGAAATATTACAAGCTTAATTCATTTTTGAGCCATCAATTGACATCGAGGCAAATAATTGGGTAAATAAATATTATATGATTAACATAAATTCCCATGCCAGATAAATTAAATAAATTCCTCACATACATCCCCATGCCAGAAGTGGAAAAGGGCAATCAGTGGTTCTGGAACATTTACTTGAGAGGTTCATCGTGTGCATCTTACGAAGTAGAACTGAGCTACAATCTCATCTTTCCTAAGCAGAACAGTCTTGCCTTAACTAGACCTTGACGTGTTCCAGAAGAAAGAACCAGGTCACCATATCTTCTGAATACCAAAACGTCACAGCCTAACCACTCTTGTTCACTGTGGCCCAACACACAGTTAGAAATGGGCAGGATATTCTATCAGTATTTCATTCAGACGTTAGTCTCTTCACTACCTAAAGGAATCAAACTGTCCTAACCTGGAATTCAAACGACAGGAAAAACAAAATAGTTCTGAATAGCCAAGCAAGTTATCCAATATCCTTGTTTTTAAAAAATAGGTATCTAGGGGCGCCTGGGTGGCACAGCGGTTAAGCGTCTGCCTTCAGCTCAGGGCGTGATCCCGGCGATGTGGGATCGAGCCCCACGTCAGGCTCCTCTGCTATGAGCCTGCTTCTTCCTCTCCCACTCCCCTTGCTTGTGTTCCCTCTCTCGCTGGCTGTCTCTATCTCTGTCGAATAAATAAATAAAATCTTTAAAATAAATAAATAAATAAATAAATAAAATAAAAATAAAAATAAAAAATAGGTATCTAGGGGCGCCTGGGTGGCACAGCGGTTAAGCGTCTGCCATCGGCTCAGGGAGTGATCCTGGCATTATGGGATCGAGCCCCACGTCAGGCTCCTCTGCTATGAGCCTGCTTCTTCCTCTCCCACTCCCCTTGCTTGTGTTCCCTCTCTCGCTGGCTGTCTCTATCTCTGTCGAATAAATAAATAAAATCTTTAAAATAAATAAATAAATAAATAAATAAAATAAAATAAAAATAAAAATAAAAAATAGGTATCTAGGGGCGCCTGGGTGGCACAGCGGTTAAGCGTNAAAATAAAATAAATAAAAAATAGGTATCTAACAACCAGGGGAAGAACATGTTCTTTAAATTGTGAGATTCTTTTGAATAAACCAATTGTGTTTTAATGAGGTTTCCCTGTAGTTCATCTTCATTGAGCTTATTATAAAAGAACATCTGCAAAGAACATCTCTGACTTTCAAGAATCCAACTGTTCTCATCTCTGTCATGTTCGTTGTTATCACGAGTGTAACATCTTTTTCATAAAAGGTAACTAAATAATCAATAAAATTGATTATTCTATAATAACTAAGAAAAGGAATAGGGAAAAATTAAATCCTAGTGGGAAAAAAGATTCTGTCCAACTAATGGTATTATTATTAATAAAGCATGCAAGAAGGAAACCAGAAAATAACTTGTTAATTAGAATTGCTTCCAAGTAAGAATTTTCCAAAGGATATCATAGGCTTCGGTCATGACTGGTTCTTAAATTATATATGTTTACAAGCACTGTGGTATTTTTAAAGTTTACCAATAACCCAAAAAGCTCAGGGCACATATACAAAAAATAATTTTTAAAATGCCACAACTAAATTAGATTCTGTGGTAAAAAGAAAATCGAAACTTTAACTATCCCATAAAAGAGGAGGAAAGAAAATAACCCAGCTGGATAGTCACAGAATGCCAAACCAAAACTATATACTTTTGTCTCATGCCCTGAATGCCAAAGAACTTGGGATGAAAACAACCACACATAACCATCGTGCCACCTTCTACCTTATACAGCCACACTGTTGGCAGATAAACCCCACACGCGGTGTCCCAACAATAATCATATGTGTAAGTCTGGTCGACCACTTCTTCAAACACAGGAATGACCTATAGGCTTTATTCCACCTTTTCTGATGAGAGAGTCAAGGTTCAGGTCTGAAACTACACCCTAGCCACTTCCTATCCTCAAACACACTGGCCAGCAAAAACTTTGGGAAATGGGCCAAATGGCGATGGAAACCCTACAACTTCAATTTCCTTCACTTCTGGTCCAGTAATTTACCAGAACTGTAACCAAGGAGTGAAATGCACTAGTTTGAGNCCGCTTTTTTTTTTTTTTTTTTTGCTTTCCCTCTCCCTACCCTCTGGTAGAGATGGCAATGAACAGTCAAACCTCCAAGAGGCAGGAAGCCAGGTAATAACCATAAGCCATGCTGGATGATCTCCCTTAGATAATCAAGAGACAGCTGTGGCTCCTGGAGGAAGCCAAGAACACGAAGCACATAGGCTCCTATAAGACCAGCTGAGCTCCAGCTGGAGGCAAAACCCTTTGTGGAGGAGATCAGGTTGTAGGACTGGATAACCAATAAGACACCTGCATTCTAAATGCCTCTAGTCCTTGTATTTACTTTTTGTAATGCCTATAGTCCTTTTACATATCAGATCACACAGCATGGTGTGACACATTTCATCAAAGTTGCCTGGGGCAGAGGATACAGAGAAGTAGAGAGCTGGAGAAGCACAGTGAAGAAGTTTCAGCAGTGGACATCCTTTTACATCTACTTTTCCAAAGTATACGAGGAAAATTGCTACTTGATTTGTACTTGATTTATATCATAATAAATACAACAATGTCAATAAAGCTCAAACAGGGCCCCTAGCTTGAGTAGACGGTCAATAAATGATATCCACTGGCTTTATTCATTCCACATGCTGACTGAGAACCTACCATCTGCCAGACAGTCTGTTGGACACCAGGATTAAAGAGATTAAAAAACCTATTTCTTGGGGCGCCTGGGTGGCACAGCGGTTAAGCGTCTGCCTTCGGCTCAGGGCGTGATCCCGGCGTTATGGGATCGAGCCCCACGTCAGGCTCCTCTGCTGTGAGCCTGCTTCTTCCTCTCCCACTCCCCCTGCTTGTGTTCCCTCTCTCACTGGCTGTCTCTATCTCTGTCAAATAAATAAATAAATAAATCTTTAAAAAAAAAAAAACAAAACCTATTTCTTGCCCTCAGGAATCTCTTTAGCCCCCATGATGATAAAGGTCTTCCAGAGCAAAACAAAACCAGAAACATCGTTAAGAGCATGAAAATGGCCAAACTCCAAGACGGTGTGCAATTCAATGTAGCAATGCTTCTGAACAGGTCAAAGGAGGCACCATCGTCACACCATCTTACCGTTGCACATCTTAGCATACAAAAACCGTGGTTCTGTTGAGTAACACTCCTGATGGTTGACTACAACCATCTCCTTCCATACTTCATGATACTGTACTACTTCGGAACGAGGAGGAGCCTAGAAACACTGACCCTTCATTTCAGAAATGAGGCTCCAAGAAGTAGAGTGGCACACCCAGTCTCAAGTGCCTATTAACACATCAAGTGCAAAATAAGGCAGGAGAACTTGGGAGGGAGACAGGAAGGGAAACAAATATTATTTGCTGAGGGCTGACTATTTTGTCAGACATTATTGTTAGGCTATCAATATCTAATGCTTACAACAAAATACGGCAAGGTGGGTATTATTACCTTGGTGAAGAAATTAAGGCTCAGATAGGTTAAGTGACTTGCCCAAAGCCACACGGCCAATAAAGAGGAAAGCGTGTTCATTCAACACCTCACAATGCTATCACAGCCCCCCTTTATCGAGGCTGCTCTTTTTACAACTGGCTCTTTGGAAC
This sequence comes from Ailuropoda melanoleuca, assembly GCF_002007445.2. NCBI lineage: Eukaryota > Metazoa > Chordata > Mammalia > Carnivora > Ursidae > Ailuropoda > Ailuropoda melanoleuca. The sequence goes on from NC_048222.1 coordinate 127,923,126, forward strand.
AGAAGTCAGCTCCCCCTCCTCGGTAGGCTCTTAATTGCTGCTGACGTTGAATCTTCAGGACTGGTGTGATGGAAAGAAGGAAAGAGAAAGAGAGGGGGATGAAGGAAGGAAGGAAGGGAGGGAGGAAGGAAGGGAAGGAAGAAAAAGGAAAATATATTCACTAAAAGTTCGGGATCTTTCCTAATCTAGGAAAGCTGATACAGCTCAGATAACTTCTCCCCCTCACTGTATGCTTCACAAGGTTTTCCACAGAGGTCTAATTCTCATTTTCACAGTAAGCCTCAATAGTCACCATGTGCTAGTATTTAGCTGCAAAACCTCAAAATAATCAGTCTCTATCATATTATTGTTCCTCGGCTGCCAGAAATCTCTTCAGAGGTCTTATTGGAAATGTTAGTAATCCTTCAAAATGCCAACTGGCATCGTTCTCAAACTGTCCCGTCACATCATCTCTAGCACGATCCTCCACGAATGCATCCAGGAGGAAGTCTTCACTACACGGGTGGGATTAGCTACAGATGAGTGGCTGTAATCTATTTAAGAGGTCTCTGTAAATGCAGAAAGGAAATCGCTGTATACTCTATTCCCTCAAGACAAAGTCTGTTTACAGGAATTATTGATTAAAAATATTAAAACAACTCCCGTACCACTGAGTGCCTTCCTTTCAGTGATTACAGTCACCAATAAAAGTGGTGGTTAAAATATATCTTAAAATAGGTACCGCATTTACATTTGAAAATACTTTCAGCGGAGCAGGAAATGTTGAATTGTTTTGAGGGCAGTTAAGGAAAAGCAGTTAAAAAAAAAAAAAAAACCAACACACAGAGATTTCTTACCTTAACTGCCATACATGAGACTGCAACACAAAAATGTTTTTTAATTTACTAAACTGTAGAAAGAATGGAGAAATTAGAAGTCAATTATCCAGATTCCTAAACATGTCCTGCAGCCACCAGTTAATTGTTTAAGCCTCCACTTCCTTTTGTCCGTGTGTTGGGTTGGAAGGGAGGAGGAAAAGAGAAAGGGAACACATAAAAAACAGATGTGAAAATAAATATTTATCAACACAAAATCTTGGCAAACCATGATCTTTATATTGCCCTCACACCGTATTTTCCAAGTTTTCACATTTCCCCAAGCCCCAAAGAATTCATAGCTAGAAAAGAAGTTAAAAACCTTTTATAGGTTTTCCACAGTTAGGGAAGCTTCTTTGGAGAATTCTGATGCCTCCCCCTTAATCTAATATTAATAAATGTTTTTGACCCAAGGAATTTCTGCCAGAGAATGGGAGAAATAAAAGGTTCATTTAGCTGGTTTGTCCTGTCCTTGGACTTCCAGGCAGAATAAACAGCACCTTGTGACAAAGGCGGACCACAGGCTGGCCGAGCTCCAGGCAGACACTGGGGGATGCAGTCTGTTTATCAGACAGCACATTGTCTTAACCAGGATGTGGTCGGCCTTTGTAACAAGAAGTATGCAAATGAGTTTCCCAGAGACCCAACACCCTGCTCCCCCCCCCGCCCCCACCCCCTCCACTGGTTCCTTCAGTAGACACAAGCTAATGGTGGCTGTCCTGAGAAAGGAGCAGAGAGTCACAGAAAGACAAGGGCAAAAGGAAGCATCCAGAATTAACCAGATTAGCCCAATAGAACTTTTCAAGAAACACACCACAAAGAAGACAACTCCAAACCACCCTGCTTCAAGAGGGGGAAAAAAAAATTGTTTTAAATAGGATTGCATGTTTTTTTAATGTTCAAAAACTAAGAGAATTTTTAATCTGGCTCATTTATTCTCAGCGCAAGCAAATGCAACGAGGCTTTAAAATGCTCCATTTTCTCAAAGGAATATTGCATCAGCAGACGCTTCAGCAAAATGCTGCCGACAGTATCTCTATGACCTTTAGTTGCCTCATACATAAAATGGTGCTAATAGTGGTACCTGTGATATTTGATCGCTGGGAGGATTAAATGAGGTAATGAATAGCAAACAATGTAGCACCATGCCCAGCACATAGTCTGGGCCCAGAAAATGTTAACAGGTTTTATATTATGCACATTATTTAGCAATGTATCATAAAAGCACAAAGAATGAGAAAAGTACCAGAGGAGAAGGATAAGAGTGGGAAAGGCAATTATGGAGAAGAAAGAACAGTACACCATTTGCCAGTTTAAAGAGTTTAATGAATTACTAGTTTGTATAGACTTTGGAGTCGGGCAGGCCTGACCTTACATAACCTTGGGAAAATTCCATAATCCTGAGTCTCAGCTCTTTACCTGTCATATGAGTACAACACTTACTTCACGGGTTATGAGAAGTGAATGAGACAACACATGAAAGTGCCTAGCCCAGTGCCAGGCACACAGAAGCCGCTCAATAGTGGCAATGATTTGTTTGTTTTATTTACACAACCCTGTAGTTGGGTTCAAATTCACACTTTGTAGCGGTGAGATGTTAGGCAAATTACTTAACCTTTCTGGGCCTCAATTTTCTTATCAGTAAACCACGGAGCATCCCTCACCAGGTTTGTTACGAAGATTAAAGAAACTGCAATGTCCTTAGATTAGTTTCTGGCACTAAAAGTAGACTAGCCATTATTGGTGGTAATCGCAGTCTAATTTTTTACTTGATGTGTACAGTTAATCTCATTTTACTGTTAAATTCAGTGAGGCATGGGATGGCTAGTTGACATATCTGTGATCAAACAGCCATTTCTGGCCATTAGAACTGCACTGGGTATCTTGGTAAACTTTCATATAATCCTAAGCACTGACATTAATTATGCCTCATTATTTCAAATGATTTCTTCAAAGTAGGCAAATAATGGTTTTCTCTCGATGGTTGGGTTCACCTTCTTCCAGTTCCCTCACATCATCTGTCACCTGTGAAACAATCTCTCTTGTAGCCAAAGTAAAGGAACAGAAAACCAATACCAGAATCATTTTAGGAAAAAAAAAAAAATCCAGTCTGACAGATTTCAGTTACTCAGTATGTTTTATATCGAAAATGTTTCATCTGGCTACCTCCACATTTCTACAAGCACGATGCCAGATAACCTAGATAAGGAAAGGTGGATGGCCCAACAAATACAGTCGTTCCCCCTTATCTGCAGGGGGATACATTCCAAGACTCCGGCAATGCCTGAAACCACAGGTAATACCAAACCCTTTATGTACTGTTTTTTTTCCCATACAAACATACCTGTAATAAAGTTTAATTTATAAATTCGGCATAGGAAGAGATTAACACGAACTCATAACAAAAGAGAACAATGATAGCAATTTACTGTAATAAAAGTTACGTGAATGTGGCCTCTCTCAAAGTATCTTATTTTACTGTACTCACCCTTCTTAGGATGATGCGACATGACAAAATGCCTGTGTGGTAAGATGAATGAGGCGAACGAAGGAGTGCTGATGTAGCGTGAGGTTACTACTGACTTTTTTTAGATTTTATTTTTAGGTAACCACTACACCCAGGGTGGCACCCCACCTCACAAGCCTGAGATCAAGAGTTGCATGCTCCCCCGACTGAGCCCGCCAGGAGCCCCCGACTTTCTGATGGTAGGTCAGAAGGAGGGTCGCCTGCTTCTGACCCGGTTGTCCCTGTGTAACTGAAACCACAGAAAGCGAAAACACAGATGAGGGGCTACTATATACTAATGAAGTAATGAAGACATTTCAGGTTTTTCTGATATATTTTAATACAAAAAAATTCGTATAATATAAATAAGATGCTTCATTTATATGCTTTCCCAGCCAACCCCCCCCATACCTGTAATATAAAACGTATCATGCTTTGTCGTGATTTCTTTCATTTTCCCAAACTTCCCAACTATGGAGAATTTGAGAGGAGTGTCTCTGCCTTATTTAGATCTGTACGTCCTGTGACTAGCGCATAGATGTGCGGCGCCAGAAGACACTTTGCCTGGGTTCAAACCCCACCTTTTCCATTTAATAGCCATGTGACCCTGCATACATCACTGAAATTCTCTGTGCCTCAGTTCTTACAACTATAAAATGAGGGTAACGATAGTATCAGCCTCATGAGACTGCAATGAAGATTAAAGACTTACTACATGGAAAGGGCTTAGAATAGAACAAGTTTAAAGAATCAATAGTAGAGGCTATATTCTTTCACCACTACTCTTATCATTATTAGTGATAACTGACAGGCATGTTCCTACTCGTGTACAGCTCACTTATAATTGCTCGAGACAGATAAACAAATATATCAGTAAGAGTAATCAGGTTGCAATGTGCACTGTGATGAACACAGAAAAGGGGAATGTGATAAAATGCAACTGGAAAACTATTTAGATTGGATGGTCAGAGAAGGCCTCTTGAAAGGATGTGACAATTCAAAGTTATACCAGGAAGAAGCCAGATTTAAGGAGCTATGGAGAAAACATTCCACAGACGGGAGACTAGCCCCAGAGCCGTAAGCAGGAAGGAGCTTGTCTAGTTCCCAGAGCAGAAAGAATATCAGTGTGGTTTGGCCAGAGTACAGTCAGCGAGGAAGAAAGGAGTAGGAGATGATGCTACAGAGGTGGGCGGGTGGGAGCTAGAGAATACGGTCCATATGAAATCGGGGAAGGAGTCCGAATTCTATTTCAAGCGTGGCGAGATGCCTTTGTCAAGTCTTGCAAACTTAAGATCTCATTCATATTTTTAAATAATCACTCAGGCTGCTGTGCAGTTTGGAATCAGCGTATAAATTTGGAGGCTCTTGCATTACTGCAGACCAAAACAAAACAAACAAAAAGAGGGCAGCTTATATTAGGATGGCAGTGGTGGAGACAAAAAGTAGATGGAGTTGAAGATAAAATTAACAGGATGTGCTGATGGATCAACAATATAGGTCACTGAGGTAAATATACTTATTAAAGGAACAAGATGTTCAGATTACATTATACATTCCTAAAACAATGCTTCAGGTTTATCTCTAATTTAAAGCACAAAGCAACTCAGATAAGTCAAAAGCTCTAAAATGGACATAAAAAGAGATAAAACTACAGAAAAAAAATTCCAGTAAGTATGGAGGAAAGCTGAAAACATCAGAGCTGGTGGTCCTCTTCCCCCAGCAGAAGAGGAGACTGCGAGTCCCTAAGAAAAATCCTTCTTACTGCATAGTGCCTTACCAACATGATGTGGAAAAAATAAGTGATATGGATTGACAGAGGAAGGGGGCTGGGCCCCTGAACCTGGGGTAGTGGGTGACTCCTCAAAGTCTGTGCGTAGAATGAGAGGAACCCAGAAGTTCCCATGTGTCTTAGTGACGGGCCCAGAAGAACTAGACAGGCTGTTGCATCACCAGAGACCCTGTGTCAGAGACAGCAGAGACCACAGAATATGAATATTACTCAATCCAATGCCCATACACCCCAAAGCCCAGAGAGGCTCAGTCCTACCTCAATACAGCCTCACAAAAGAGACTAATAAGGACACAGAGAAAGGTGACAAATCCATGTCACTGTTATCCACGTTATATAATCCCACCTCATGTTCCAAGATGCCACCTCGAGGAGATGCAGGGAGAGGAAAGGAGCATCCAAAAAACCCGAGCATTTACCCCAAAGAGCATAAGTAACCCTAAGGTAACCAGGATACCATTAATTGGGAAGTTCCAGTTTTCTTCCTTTCTGGAAGAGTAAAGGCTTATGAAGAGGATTAGCTCAAATACAAGAAATAAAGAAGCTACAACCTGAATAGACATCTTCCCAAAGAAGACATCTTCCCAAAGAAGACATCCGGATGGCCAACAGATACATGAAAGGGTGCCCAACATCACTCATCATCAGGGACATGCAAACCGAAACCACTATGAGATATTACCTCATACCAGTCAGAATGGCTCGTACCAGAAAGACAAGAAACAACAGGCATTGGTGAGGATGTGGAGAAATGGGAACCCTCATTCGCTGTTGGCAAGGATGCAAACTGGTGCAGCCACTGTGGAAAACAGTATGGAAGTTCCTCAAAAAATTAAAAATAGAATACCGTACAATCCAGTAATTCCACTACTGGGTATTTACTCAATGAAAATGAAAACACTAATGCAAAAAGATATTGTCATCCCTGTGTTTGCTGCAGCATAATTTACAACAGCCAAGATATGGAACCAACCCAAGTGTTCATTGATAGATGGATAAAGAAGATGTGCTACACACACACACACACACACACACACACACACACCATGGAATATTACTCAGCCATAAAAATGAATGAGATCTTGCCATTTGCGACAACATGGATGGAGCTAGAGGATATTAGGCTAAGTGAAACAAGTCAGACAGAGAAAGACAAATACCATATGATTTCACTTACATGCGGAAACTAACAAAACAAATGAACAAACAGATTCATTGATACACAGAACAAACTGGTTGTTCCCAGAGGGTAGGGAGGAAGGGAACAAACAAAGGGAACTGAGAGGTACAAACTTACAACAAAAAAGTCACCGAGATGAAAAGTACAGCATAGGAAATATAGTCAATAACATTGTAATAAGGTGGTATGGTGACAGATGGTGACCACATATATCGTAGCGAGCACTGAGTCATCTATAGAATCGTTGGATCAATATGTTGTACACCTGAAGTTAATATAATGCTGTATGTCAATTATACCTCAACAATTAAAAAATAAATAATAAAAATAAAAAGCTACGATTTTCTATGTTCATCTAATTTATAATTATTGCATTTGTAACACTATCATGAATGTTGATCACAGTATTAATATGAAAATTAATTTGCAAAATTAAATTCAAACAAAAGTGTTAAACAAAAGAGGAAACTATGATAAAGAATATAATCCATGATGAGATTATAATGTTCTTTATGCACAAAATAGTTATATTAAGATTCATAACACATAGACTATAGGAAATGCAAAGAAAAGTAGATTAAAACAAAATGATAGGAGACTCAATAACACAATATTAGTCCATGGAAAATCAACTTAGACAAAAAACAATTCAGAATGTTGCATTTCAATTACACAATTGATGAGCACGAACATGATGGATACATAGAACTTGCTATCCTAAAAAAAATAATTCACCTGCTTTACAAGAATTCATGGGATATTTATAAAATTCTTAACATAAATAAAACAAAAAGAAACTAGAAATAGCACTACACATATTATCTGTGACATCTGGTGATATTAGACTATAAATAAAGAGGAAGAAGAGGAGAGAAGGACAAGGAGAGGAAGAAAATCAATCTTATGAACATTAAGAAATTTACTCCAGAAGTGATTCTTTGCAATAATGAATGAAATAACAAACCATTAGCTGGCCCAACCTAGGAAAAAAAAAAAAAGCTAACAAAATTACAAACAAGGAGAAACAGCCACAAATACAGAGGAATTTAAAGCAATCATAAAAGACAACTTAGATGAATATATTTTGATCCACGCTTTTTGGAGTTGGTCTAAAACACTTCTTATATATTGCATTTCTTTATGGTGTCCATATTATCAATATAAAAAAAATGTTACAGCAAAGCAAAAGAATTTTAACATCCTTCAATCAAGAAAACCCTCAAGGTAGTTTAAATAAAACTTCTGTGGATTTTTGGTCACTGCTGTTGTCTCTGACAATTTTTTTTTTTCTCAGCGCTTCTCTCACTGCACTGATTACTTCAGGGTCATACAATCACTGGGCTACATTTCTTAGTGATTTTATCCTAAATATAGAATTCTCTAATAGGGGCTAAATCTTAGCATCAGCAGGAAATGATATGTTAAGTATATTCTCATGCCTCCAACCATCCCCAAAACTACCGGTCAAATAAATTCCACCAATTTAGCCTAATTAAAGCTAAAAAGTGTCGTGTGTGCTTTAAATGTCAGTCAATTTCGAGGTAATTATACCTGAAGGCAGGAATCCATCAGGGTCCCTTTTTTTAGAATTAAATTCAGATGGGAAGTGAAGGAGTCAGGGGATATTTGTAGATAATTAGTTCCATTCCTATCTTTCTTGGCTGCTTATTGACAGTAAAAGATGCATTTTTTGAAAGATACAGAAAGATGTTTTTGTTTCTCATCTCCATTCCATTTCGCCAACTGGGTCAATTTCATCGTAAATTTTTAAGGAACTGAGATTTCAGTCTGAAGAAATAAAACGCAACCTAAAATATAAGAATCAACCCTTATATTTGTAGAATGCTTTATAGCTCTCATAGTGCTTTCACAGACATCATCTCATTTCATCCTCATACTAGTTCCCGAGGTAACATTATCTTCATCACAGATAAAGAAATCGAAGCTTACAGATTGAACAGGATCTGAATATGCCACCCCAAAATATGTCACTCTGTCATAAGGACTATTTTGAGCTGAAGACAGTTAAGAAACAGCAGACCCAGGAGAAACTCTCTGCCCTCCCCCTTTCTTCCTAAAAGCAAAGCATAAATTTGCCTTTGTGAAGGTATCTTCCTTCCCTTCTCTCATACCAGGAAGAGAATGGCTCTTAATCACCAGAGATGGCTTTTATCACTGAAGATAGCACCCTTGAGTCTGTATAACAAATCTTACTAAAATAACCTTTATCTTCCATTAGTTTCCCCCATATATTTACCTTCCTATAATTTACTACCTCTAGAAGCGCAAATCCCTTCCCCTTTGTCTTATCACTTCTTCACAATTTATTGCCCTTTGTTTAATGGCATATAAGCTCTCAAACCTAACCTCTTCTTTGAGTTTCCACTTCTTTTCTGTGAAGTCCCAAGAGCGTGCAGAATAAATCTTTTCTTCTATTAACCTGTCAGTTTAATTCACAAGCCCTAGTCACTAAACTTAACAGGATAGAGAAAAATTTTTTTCTTCCCCTGCAAGAACCAAAACACTTGCTATAAAACTGTACCTCAGCCAGAACTCAGCAAATGTACTGTATGCACAATTACTTTCTCCTCACATACCTATAGCAGACATCACTAATTCATCAAGGTGTTCTTTCTTGCTAAGGCCAGACATTCCCAGAATCCTTCTCAACACTGTTGCCATGGAACAACTTTGCTATACCTGTGCTACAACTTTCTAATAATGTCCACAGTATATTGGTAGTTTTCTCCCTTTGCTTCAGGAGGAACCCTCCCTGACAACAGAAAAGTATCTCTGAATCTCTTTCTTTGAGAATCTTTATTCATATCACTTTATTCTAAAGAATTTTCTGGAATTTTTAAAAATGCTTCCTAAAAATCTGGTGCTACCTTCTACAGTCTCTTACCTAGAATCTGTAATAAACCCTTTTTCACAGGACTGGCATGAGGCAAATTCCTGGGCTACTTCTCTTTGAAAAATCATCCTTTTTCTTGGCCGACCATTCTCAGTGTTAGCCAGAGTACGTTCTCTTGATTTCTGGACAGAGCTACTGTGGTCCAACAAAGACTCCTCATAGAATTCTCTCTTGAGGACATATCAATTTGCACACGTAATATACATGTTAAGGCATACCAGTTAACTAGTCTCAACATCTACCTCTTAGTTGTCACACCAATTTCCTCAGTACATAAAAATATAAGAACTGAGAAAAAAAAGTGAATCAGAGCTAGAAACTACTGAATAGTCTCTTACTATAAAAATTGTTTTACCTTTGCATGCACTACATCAAAAGGTCAAATTAAGTTCATATAACTTTTCCAATCCTTTTTGATATGTTCAGATTACAACTTTTATCCAATGAGTCCAAATAAAGTCAGCCATTCACATTGCTGAAGTTTCTTCAGCATCAAGATTACATGGGCTGAACACAAAATTTGAGAAAATGAGGCAGTTGATTATTATTTTTACTGACCAGCATCTTCCAGAGAGCACACATTGAGTTTGCTGCAAATTCCAGAAAAGGCTTGTATTTTCAGTGTTACTGAAATAGAGGGGGGAAAAATGATATAGTAAAAGAGAGCAAATCACCACTTTTTTCCTTCTCTTTAAAAGTGTCTATCAAGGGGGCGCCTGGGTGGTTCAGTCAGTTAAACCTCTGACTCTTGTTTTAGCTCAGGTCATGATCTCAGGCTCATGATTGCAGGGTTGTGAGATCAAGAGCCTGCATCAGGCTCCACATGGGCTCAATAGGGAGCCTGCTTCTCTCCTTCTCCCACTGCCCCTCCCCCCTCATGAACTCATGCTCTCTCTCTCTCACTCAAGTAAATAAATAAATAAATAAATAAATAAATCTTTTTTTTTTTAAAGTTATCTATTTAGGGCTTCATTCACTTAGGACCCTATCTCTGATAATCAATGATACAAGCAAATTTGTGATGTTAATGGCTTAAAATACCTCTTTGCCATGTAAAATACATGTATTTTAGGGGCACCTGGGTGGCTCAGTCGGTTAAGGGACTGACTCTTGATTTTGGCTCAGGTCATGATCCCCGGGTCTTGAAATCAAACCCATGTCGGGCTCAGGACTCAGCACTCAGCGCAGTATGCTGAAGATTCTCTCTCTCCCTCTCCTCTCTCTCTCTAAAATAAATAAAATCTTTTTTAAAATAAAAAATAAAATACATGTATCTTAATAAGTCTTCAGCCAAAGAAGCAAGTTTTTCAAACACTAAAGAAAAAATATAATATTGCATAACAGTTTCAGCACCCCTAAAATCTTGCCCTATGTGTGGGTCTATCTGTTCTAAAATTAGAGCCTTGCTAGAAGCTAAAATGTGGAGCAATAATCAAATTCATGAACGATATTTCTGTTTAGCTTTCTATTATGAAGGATAATTAGAGTCAAAAACAAAGACAAAAATAAGCAGTTATAATAGGACTGCAAGTCCACCCATCTCTTCAATTTTCTAAAACAATGAGATTTTTTATTTCATCTGTGATCACCAACCAAGGGAAACTGGATATTCAGACTTGAAAGTAGAAACACCAAAAATAGATCTGATAAAATTAGTCTTACTTCACCTTAGGTTGGGTCAATCCTGTGATGAGAGAGGGGAAAAAAAAAAAAAAAGACTAAATAAAATAAAAATGTATAAACAGATTCTTCTTTTCACAAGCATTTAATCATTTAACATATATAAATCATTAAAAAAGAGTCATGGTTTAGCTTGGAATGTGCTTGTCACCTGACATCATAGGATTTCTAAAACATTCTATAGGACAACTAACTGTCCCCAAAAGGTGGTTGACTATTCAGAAGTGCTCGGGAGTTTGATTTTAATTTCAGGATTTTTTTTTTTGTTTTGTCATAGATGAGTACAAAAAGAAAAAGCACAAAGTAAATAAAAGAAGTCAATCCGTGTAGATGCTTAAAAATTTTAGGTACAACGGAAGAGTACACTAGAATTCAAAGAAAATCTATCTTGACCTTCATCACTATATATTATTAGTTTCCTTTTAAAAAACTGGGTTGCTTCTGATAGGGGAGTTGACCCTGAATTGCAAGCCTCACATGCTTAAGCTTCCTTGTCTTCTTAACCTAAGGGTTAACTTAAATTTAACCCTAACTCTACTATAAATTTCTTAATAGAGGCACAATAAATGTTGGTTATTTGTGTTAATGATGCAGATGATCACAATAATCTAGACCAGGGTTCAAAAAACTATGCCCCCAAATCCAGCCCACTGCCTGCTTTTGTGAAAGAAGAAAAGAAAAGAAAAGAAAAGAAAAGAAAAGAAAAGAAAAGAAAAGAAAGAGAAAAAGGAAAAGAAAAAGAAAGAAAAGAAAAGAAAAGAAAGAAAAGAGAAAAGAAAAGAAAAGAAAAGAAAAGAAAAGAAAAGAAAAGAAAAGAAAAGAAAAAAGAAAAGAAAATTATTGGAACTCAGAACACCCCTCCATCGCCATATTGTTTATGGCTGCTTCCATGCTACAAGAGCAGACTTGAATAGTTGGGACAGAAATCACAAGGCGCACAAGACATAACATATTTGTCCTCTGGTTATTTGTAGAAAAAGTTCAACAACTCTTGATCTAAAATCCCTTAGGAGACATTACATAGGTGGTCATTGTCACAAACAGTTTTCACATATTAGATGTCACAACATAAAAATGTTCTTCAGAATGTGGTGTTTTCTTGTAAATCCGTTAAGTCTCTGCTTCATCCTTCCCCTTGTGTCTGAGGCCCTGATGATTTCTTTCTTATCTGACTCCTCTCCATATCTGTGATTATTCACAAAAGAACAGGGACCTATGCCACCATAGGTTTTTCTTCCTTAGTAACCACAATTTAATGAATACTCAGGGAAAGACAATGGTAAAAAAATTCTAATAATGCATTAGAAGTAAACGTTGGGGACCACAATTAAGCTTTTATTCTCATTTTAGATGAGGTATTTGACATAGCCTGTTAAGCAACCTTCTGTGACATACCTACAGGCCGTTACTTTAAAAACTGAACTAATAAAATAAAAGAAGAAATATGATATACGGTACAGCCTATGATCAAAAAAGCTGCACCTCTGCCTTAACTAACATGTCTCAGCCAAGTGAATGATAGTGGAACTAGAATAACACAACACAGCCAAAAATGGATTGCTTAGAATTTCACAGTCAAATGCCAGACCAAGTAAAGGATAACGTGCACTGTGTCGCAAGAAATCTTATCCCTAATGCATAGCAATTTTCCACATGATATTCTGGAGTTGGAAAAAAACAACCCAGAATACTGATTTTATGGGGTTAATAAATAGGTCTTCTTCTTTCCTCTGCAGTTGTTGCTCTGACATATAATGAGAATGATGGAAATTATCTTTCTTCCCTCAGAAAAGTTGGGAACTATCAGAATTCTGAATCACAAGTCTTCATTCAAACTTCTGAACTTACCAGATGAAACTGAGACCCAAACCACACAACAAGAGGCTAGAGACAGAAACTAAAATTCAGATCTTCTTGACTCTAGTAAAAAATGTTTTTCTCTACCTCACGATGGGTGAATTTATCTTCACCTCTTGGGTAGGTCAATAGGTAAGTTACTTGGTGAAAAAAATGGAAGAGGAAGTTTTGTTACATACTTTTCCTTTGTGGTGATGTTTAAGTTAAATTCTGGGCCCCCAAGCAAAACTTTGAGAAAAGGTCCCATCACTCTTGATTAAGTGCAGAAGAACTGAAGAGTAAACAGCTGTGCCATGAAAAGTCTTTCCCCGCCCCCACGCTCGCCCTCACACGGACGACCTCACTAAGACGCAGGCGCAGCTCCGGCGCTAGTTCGGACCATCTGCCTTTGGAAGAACTTGTAGTTCCTTCTTTGGTTACTGCCACTGCCCCTCCTGTTCCCTAGAGTGCACAGTAAAGACTAGATGCCTTCTGTATAATGACTGTGGTCAGCTATAAATATAAGGAAAATGAACACGCACCATCTTGCTGTCAAGCTAATTTTAGCTTAGCAGTTTCATTTTAAGGATGCCCAACCTAGACTGGGCACATCACAGTTCAGACTAAGAAGTTTTAAAAATGGAAATTACAAAACCACAGCGCAGAACCCAAATTGTTCAGACGGTAGTAACCGTGATTGAGATGCTGTGGGTGATGTTGCCAAGAGGAGGCCTTCCAATGCACAGTGGCGAGCTCTTAAACCACACGGAGAAATAGATTCGGTCATCGCCGTGAGGTGAACAATAGACCCTATGTTGTGGCTTTGGCTTTGTTGTAATGAATGTAAATAGTTTCCCACCATTCAGCTGTGGACAATGCTCTATGTGTTACAGAACACATGCTGTGGGCAGGTGTGAAAACAGGTTTCTTAGCAACTTTTCGGAACGGTCTTCTCCATATTTTACCCTCACTTTCAGCGGCAGCAGTGTCTTTGACTACTGTTTTCAATCCACAGAACAGCTACAGAATATGTCTGAAGATTCCAGGCTGTTATTTTTCTTCAAATCTGGGTTTCAATCTTGGTTAATGTTTGCCCAGAAATATGTAATTGCGGACTTCCTCCTCATAAACTCTTCCAGAGTGTAGGCTGCCAGGCTCGCAGACTATTATTATCTCTTTGCCTTGGGGCTAACATAGGGTGTGCCCTCCGAGTCACAGGACAGATAACCTGCTCTCTGCCAGGAAGCCTGTATGCTTAGCAGCTGCAGCGAAGAAAAAACACAGCTTGCATGTTTCCAATAATGTTTGTTTTTCTTCACCTTTAATTAAAATTAAAATTAAATTTTCACTGGTTCTTTATTAAAAATTCACACTCGCCTTTCGGATAACGCCTCACGTGCTCTGCTTCCATTAGTCACTGTGATCTGGATGTACCTGCTCGCTCTCCCTCACCCAAGTCACCTTACTGGGGAACTTTTCTTTGTCCATCAAATGTCACTTCTTCTGTGAGGCCCTCCCTGCTTACACCCTCCTCCCCAACCCCCCACCCAACAGAAGCACACACCCAGACACCCAACTAGAGTTTATTGAAGCCTTCTGGATGCTACTCTCACACTTTGTTACATTTCTATTACAAAATACCACAATCTAGCTTCTTTTTTATTTAACCATGTCCCTTCGGTATCCTCCTTCCGCCAGACTGCTCCTCTTACTGGTCTCTGGATTCTGTTACCTCAGTCCTAGGATGAACTTAGTTTTTTAAAATTTTTGTATTAAGGTATACTTTACATACGTAATCTTCTCCCTTTTTAGTTCCATGAATTTTAACAAATGCATAGGCATGTAACCACCATCACCATCAAAGCATACAGCAGCCTCATTGCCCCAAATACACCCCCACTCCCCACGTAGTCAGCCCGACCCTTCACCGCCAGCCCCTGGAAACCACGGTTTTCTGTTCCTGCAAATAGGTTTTGCATGTCATGTAAATGAAATCACAGAGTTTGTAGCCTTTTAAGCATGGCTTATTTCGCTTAGCATAATACATTTAAGTTACCGTGTTATTTCTGTGGCTGTTCGTTCCTGCCACATTGCTCAGGGACACGGCATTTACGAATATAGCAGTTTGTTTACCCATCTGCCAGCTGAGGGACATTGGGTTGCTTCTAGCTTGGGGCAATTGTGAATGAAGTGGCTATAAACTTCCCATTCGGGTTTCTGTGTGAACACAAGTTTTTGCTTCATTCAGATAAATAACTAGAACTAGATAAATAACTAGCTGAGTCATACATTAGGTGTCTGTGTAAATTTATAAAAAAACTGCTCGATTGTTTGCCAAAGTGGCCATTTCATTTCACATTCTCACCAGCCATCTATGAATTCCAGTTTTTCCACATCGTCACCAACACTTGATATTGTCTATTTCTCTTTATTTTAGCCATCCTAATAAGTATGTAGTGGCATCTCACTGTGCTTTAATTTCCATTTCCCTAGAGACTACTAATGTTGAACATCTTTTAATGTGTTTCTTTGCCATCTGTACATCTTTGGTGAAAGGTCTATTCAAACATTTTGTTCATTTTTCAAGGGTTGTTTGTTTTCTTCTTATGGAGTTTTGAAAATTCTTTCTACAGTCTCGATATGAGTCTTTCTTTTATCAAATATGTGATTGCAAATAGTTTCCCCTAGACTGTTTAATAAATATTCTTAATATTGATTGAATTGAAAAATTCAATGAATTGAAATCTCAAATATAAATCAGTTCTTTCAAAAAGAACTTATGAAATTTGAATCTACAAATGATGTGGCTAATATATATCTTTACCTCTTCAGATGAGTCAATGAGATGCTTAAAATAACGTAACGAAGAAGTTGGTAGTAGTAAATCTAAATTTCTACTTGGAAACTATTTAAGTGCAGCACGCAGGGAGGTCTCCCAAAACACTTAAAAAAAGAAACCACTTAAATACTATTTTGTTTGAAAGAAAAACCATAATAGGAAACATATATTACATGCATTTTTGTTAAGCAATCAGATACTAGTATTTCAAATAATTTTTATCATAGATATCAATAATTATTACAATAGTTACATTTCTCTACCAAAACAAGTCTGGTGGGTAAACTACTCAGTCCTGAAAACCTGCTCTTTACTCCCACTGAAATCCGTCTGTTAAAGAGCATATTAAAGGATTATGCAGTCAACTTTTTGTGTGTGGACATGTATAGGAGATACTTTACTGTGAGGGCTGTGAACCTGACGTTCCTAAGAGGATCTTCAGTTCTGTAATGAAGTGTTCCATTGTTAATCCCTACTTGAAGGGAATTGTTTTACAGGAAGGGGAGGAATTTTATTACGGTTCCTACAAATGAGGTATTCTTACATGGAGTGAACGCCTACTGGATCAAAAGAGCCACATATGCCATAAACTGCTGCGTTTTTCAGGCGTATTTATTCTCAACCAATTAATAAGCATGCACTGTTTGTAGACATCGCGGACATCACAGAAGAACTACCAGAGATGGGAACGGAATTCCTTCTAGTTAAGGAGATCAGAAAATATCACAAACTATCAGCAACAACAGCGTCGATTATTAGGTAAAGACCAAAGACAGGACAAGGAGAGTAGGATGGTGAAAGGAAAGGAAGCTAGCAATAAAGATTCATTTCTACCTTACAGACCAGTTATTTCTCTATTAACTATTGAAAAGTGCCAACAAATTGTGCTCTAGTTACACAGTTCATTGGAACAATGAGGTTCAGTTCTCATGATATGAAGTCAACTTCTTTTTTTTTTAAAGATTTTATTTATTTATTTGACAGAGACAGCCAGCGAGAGAGGGAACACAAGCAGGGGGAGTGGGAAAGGAAGAAGCAGGCTCCCAGCAGAGAAGCCTGATGTGGGGCTCGATCCCAGAACGCCGGGTCATGCCCTGAGCCGAAGGCAGACACTTAATGACTGCGCCACCCAGGCGCCCCAAAGTCAACTTCTTACTACGTTTTCACAACTCATTCTGGCTTTAAGTCATGCAGAGATTCAGAAGAGGGCTAAAACCAAAGACTAGAGGAGTCAGAGAAAATTTCACAGATGAAGTGGAACATCCACTGAATTTTGAACCATGGATAGATTTTGCTTAACAGAAAAGACAGAAGAACAGTATGAAGGAACCAAAAGAACCGAAAGGGCAGTTGTAGAATTTGTCATTCTTTGGTCTCCAGCATCTGATGCCCCTGCCCATCAGAGAAGCCTAAAGTGCCAGGTGTTTGCTCTTCAAGCTTCCCTCATGAGCACGGAGTATAGGCTCTACCATTTGGAATCACCTGTTGCAGTTTTGGAATGGCTATCTGGCACTGTGTTGGGGAGAAGCGGTGACCGTACGGCATGTATGGGGACTGTGAGTAGTTGAATCCTGGTCCCAGAAGCAGCCAAAGCAGAAGCTCAAGTCTCAGGATCCATGTCGGGGAGGGGCCGGTCGTGTGGTTAGCAATGCAGAAGTGTCATCACTGGCTCTGTTACACGGTGGTACTTGGGGCACTGTTCCTGGGTACATGACCCCAGAGCCCAGAATCTTTCTGGAAATTCTAGGAGCTACCCAGCATCTTTTTAATAAGTTCCTTTTATGCTTACATCAGCGACTATCACTTGCTGAGTAGTAATGGGCATTATATTGTAAGAACCTCTTTATCAATCCTCATGTCCGTATATAAAGCATTGATTAGTATTCTATCCTCATTTATTTTCAGCAGGTAGCATAGAGCAGGCGTCAAGGACACGGTTCTGGGGTCTGATGGCCCTGGGCTCAAACCCCAACTCCATGTGAAAGCAAGCCTATGGGGAAATCCGGGACCCTCAGCAATCTGTATGACCATACCATGCACTTTCATACTTTTCTTGATATTTCCAATAAATAGGTGCTTGTTGAATATGTATCTAAGGGTTCAAGATCTTTCCTATTCATAAGTGTCTTTAGAACCAATATACTTTTCTGCTGTGAGTTATAGAACTATAAGATAATAAAGAACAAACTCAGCGACCTCTGGTATAACCCACACTTCTACACGCATTAAGACATGGCCCAGGTTTAGCACCCGTTAGCACACTGCATTTCTTCTAATGGTATTTAACTTCTTGTCTGCTACTTAACTTTTCACCAGTTGCCTCACAAATAAACCTGTCTCCTGGAGGACAAAGACCATCTGTATCTTTGTATCCTACAATATCCCCAACACAGAGCTGGGCATGTAGAAGTTACACAATACATATTTCTTGAATGAAATAAAGCCTGTGGAAGTATCTCAGTCACCGTGGAATAAACTGAGTTGCATTCACATGCTGAAAAAAGTATTTATTCTTATACTTGTGACATTTAAGACACCTTTCTTAGCCTAAATATGTAGCAATAGGGAACTCATTTTCCATGCATTGTGGTAGCCACACATGGGATGTTTTGCAGCCGTGCATAATTGCTCTTTTAAAGACAAGGTAGCCACTTAGAAAGTGGTAATGATACATTAAACTTAAAAAACAATATAATAGTATGTGTATTTATAGATGAGCAATGCTAGAGAACACAGTGATGAAAGCTTAAGGTAAAGTGACTTGATGGCATCTTTTTCATTATCGAGATTTTCTTTTCAGGTCTGAAAAACATGGCAATACCTTAAAAATAAGGACTTTGTGTATATTTCCTTTAGTTCTACAACAATAGTTGGTCCAATAAATACAAATAAAGAGGAACATGCATATCTGAGGGATCTTTCGGGAAGACACAGGAGAGTAGAGCGCCGCAGATACTGTTTGTGCCCTAGCCATCTCCTGCGGCTCTAATCCATGCCACACTTCCAACTGCCAGCACCTGCCTTTCTTTGCCTAACAGCTTTCCATCACCACATGAGCCCACTTTGTTCACGTCTGGCTTCCCAGAAATACCAGGGAATTAACATCCCCCGAAGCAGCCCTTTGCCCATGACTTGTATAGATATCACAGCTCCCTCATAACTCAAGTGGAATAACCCGGAGATATATATGCTCCAAGTCGTTTTCCAGAAAGTTCCAATTGTCCCGAATGGTAACTGGCTCAATAAGGCGCCCCCTAGTCTCCTTCCTTCCACTTCATTTCCCTACTCCCCTACAGGAGTGGCCTGGAATCACCTTCCAAATAAACTATACTTGAATCCTGGTGGGTGGGAGGTTGTGTGCAGGCTTTGCAAACAGGCCTGGAGTATCAAACTCCTGTCACTGGTGCTCACTCGCTGTGTGGCTTTGGGCAAATTGCCTGCAAATTGTCTCTAAGCCTCAGTTTCTTCATGTATATGTAAGAATGAGAATATCTATGTTGCAATGTTATTCTAGGAATGAAATTACATGCAACAATGCGTATATATCACTAGCACATGGTTCAAAAAGTGATGCCTTCCTTTGTGTTTTAGTGGTAGTGACAGAAGCAGTGGCAATAATAATGTGCAGTAAGGTCTAAACCAGTGTTCCTTCAACTTTAACGTGCATTAAAATCTCCTGAGATCTTGTTAAAAACAGGTTCTGGGGCGCCTGGGTGGCACAGCGGTTAAGCGTCTGCTTTCGGCTCAGGGCGTGATCCTGACGTTATGGGATCGAGCCCCACATCAGGCTCTTCTGCTATGAGCCTGCTTCTTCCTCTCCCACTCTCTCACTGCTGTCTGTATCTCTGTCGAATAAATAAATAAAATCTTAAAAAAAAAAAAACAGGTTCTGACTCAGAATCTGGGGTAAAGACTGAGATTTTGCTTTTATAACAAACTCCCAACTAAAACCAATGCTGCTAGTTCTCAGACCACACTATGAATAGCAAGAATTTAGGATATCATCTTCTAGGGGGCAGAGAATGAGGAAGAGAAATCAGCTGTATAATGATTCACTCTAGCACTGGTCTTTACTATTTAACTACACACACACACACACACACACACACACACTTTCAGGTATTTTCAGAACAGCAGAAAAATTTCCCTTTGCACCTGATATCAGACATACAACCATGAAACCACTTAATTCTCAAAGACTTCTTTAGACAAGTAGGCATTCTCTCAATTCTTCTTACTTTTGACACCAAATTCTCTCCCACTTATCCATTTCTATATAACAACTGCCTCAAAACTTACTGACTAGCAACAACCATTGTCATGGTTGGATGTGTCTGTAACCTGGGCAGGGCTCAGCTGGGTGATTCTTCTCTTCCACAAGGTATCAACATTGGTAATTTGTTGGTATTCAACTAGGGCTGGGCTTTTCTGAAGCTTCCCTTCCCTGTCTAGCCCCTGGGCAGGGATGGCTGAAAGGCTGACCTCCATAAAACTGTCAATGAGAACACCGATGAAAGACCTCTCCAGGACGATGGCCCTAGGACGATGGCCCCAGGGCAGTCACCTCTTGCTTGGCAGTTCAGAGTTCCAGAGCACATGTGGCAATGAACATGGCAGACCATCCAATCTTATATCAGCTAGCCTGGGAAGTCACACAGCATCATTTCTGACATAGTCTATTTTTCAAAGTAGTTGTTAGTACATCCAGATTCAAAAGGATGGTACAAACCTCCCACCTCTTGATGAATTTGAAGCTGTGTTTTTAAATTGCCGCAGTTCTCCCTCTGGCCACATATACTAACATGCGTCCTGTATGAAAAATATACTCCCTCCCTCCCAAGTCCCTCCATGATGGCATCAGGCTCTGGCTTAGTCTAGGCTAGAAGTGCAGGATCTCATCATCGAAATCTGGTCCTTATCAAGTGCTTCCCATAAGCAATTCATTGATAAACCTTAAATCTTGTTTCTGGAATTAATCTGTAAATTAAACTGAGAGTGATATTTTGAGTACAAAGATGGGAGAGACTAGAAAGAAGCATTTCAAGGAATGCTTTCAATTTACTTCAAATAACATATCAAATATTACAAACAATAAAACTCAAGGAGCTAAGGTCTCCCCAGGCCTGGCCATAAATGAGGCACTTAGAAAAGCACCGACCATCTCAAGCCACCACGGGATCATTTAATGTTCCATTTAAGGCACATTCCTAAGCATCCTTCGTAGTCCCAGGAACGCACTCATCAGCTAACATTTATTCAGCACTTAAAGGTTCTGACCTGCTTTTGGAAGTGTTATAGGGGTACGTTCAAATATGTTTAATCCAAACATACCTCCATTCTCTCTTTCACTCGGTGCCAACGTCAACCAGCAATGATTCAGGAGGCAATTCTCATACTGCCCTTAGAAGCATTAATAGAAAACACGGACGGAGGTGGGGGGGAGGGGTTAACATTCCCTTGATGAAAATGATGAAAAGGCCACATTAGCAAACAAATTCATTACATTGCAAATTAATGGGTCACTGAGCACAGCTGAGGCAAGAGAAAAAACGGCAGGAAATGGACGGGCCCTGGAACTATGGTTTCGGGGTCTGCTTTCTGCCACATTTACACTCTGAGCAAGGTACTTACCCTCTTGATTGCTCAGTTTCTGCAAAACGAGGACACTAGGGGGGACCTTTCAGAACTGTTGTAAACATGAAATGAGGCTTAAAAACAGGGACTATATGTTAAAAACTCCGAATTGCTGAATAAGGTGTCATTAGGTTTTGATGGTCTCCAATGAGTATTGGTTGAGCAAATACTATTCCCTATTTAACCTTGGACTCACTGTCAGGCCTCTGTTATTTCTATTAATAGGTTTACAATATGCTCCATTAGTGACGTATGTCACATTGTCGTACAAGTGCATTAAGTGTAACATGGCAGAATTACAGCAATCTGTCTCCGTATGCTTCCTGTCATCACCTCCACCCAATTCCAACCCCATCACCTCTCCTCCAGATCACTGGCCTCCTGAGGAGTTTTTCCAACATGTGTTTCATCGGATGAAAATCGACGCACATTGCCAAAAAATTAATGAAATTAAGTACCAGTTCCTTATTCTGGCACTCCAAGCCTTCCAAATATGTCCCCGAATTACCTTTCCAGCATTATTTCTCAGAAAAGCCCCAGATACGACCTCTACCCTAATGAAACTCATCGTCTTGCTGTTCCTAAGACGTGCACTGCATCATTCTCTCCTTGCCTGAGCTGTCTGCTCCCCTCGAAAAGCTCTGCACCAAGCCAATCATTCCGTAAGGCAACTTTCAGACTTGCAAAAAATACAACGAAGCCACGTCCATAATGAGAGTACACTGCACAGAAAGTCACGGGACCTCACGCAGCCTCCCAGGCAAGACCACAGCTTACAGACGTCTATGGAGCTGGAAAGATAATGTCAGCCTCTGTTATAGCAGAAGTTTGCATCGTTCCTGGCATACGAATTTTGGAAAAGTTCCTCACCCCTGGAACTTTACTATACTGAACAAGTAGACGGTACCCAAAAATCTGTCAACTATGACAATAGCTGGCTGTCTTTTATGTACAGTTCTCATCACATAAGCTCAACCTAAATGGTGCCAAAACAATCCATCATTTTGTTTTATTTGGTATTTTAATGCAAAACAGGTCTCTCAAAAATCTATCCAAAAGTTGTATTTTCCAGACCTTTAACAAAGAAACTTCTTCGTTGTGTTGTTTTGTTTTTATTTCTCCTGAAACCTTGGTAAAGCAATTGCAAGCACATATTATCTTGTACTTTTTTATCTTCACAGGGGTTTTTTTAAAAAAAATTAAAACCTTTTAGCTTTATAAAGTTTGGGCAAAGAACCCATAGGCAAGAAAAAGGAAAGTTAAATCAGATTTTAAACCATCTGTTACTCACAAAGAAATTGCCATATACTGCCCAAGACAGATTTATTTCAAAAAGCTTTCATTGGCTCCAACCATTTAAAAGCATGCAAGCACTGAGTGGTGAAGTCAATGCATAAAGTACTACAAGGCCATAAAAGTAACCCTCAAACGGAGGCTACATAAGAAAGGGCCATCCTCTGAGGTTAACTAACCCAAATCCACACAAGATGGTTGGAATAGTGATCCAAGGCCGAGCCACTCAACTGCTGAGGAGGCAAAGGGAGTCCCAGCAAAGACTACTACAATTTTTATATCCATAAAACCTGCCAACAATGACAATATAACCACCACAGCCTTTCTCAGAAAAATAAATAACCTTTTTTCCTCTCAGGGTAGCTATTACATACAAAATATTGACAGGCGCTGCTTAGTAAGATGATTTCCCAAAAGCGAGCCATCCTACGATGTGATATGCAGATAATTTGCCACCAACATTAAGGGGTCTCACTCTACAACATCAGGGAAGATTACCCAATGTGTACTGAGTACCTATTAGGTACCGTGCCTTTCAGAGATGAAGGCAAGCCAAGGCAAGGAATTTAAGCCTTACTCAGTGCCTGGTACTAAGTACTCAGCCTGAGTACTTTTACATCGACCTCACTCAGTGGCTGTGAACCCTTCAGCTAGGTATTATTATTCATATTTCTACAGATTAAGAAACAGAGGTCGGAGCAATTAAGCAATTCTCGCAGGTCACAGACACAAATTGTGGTCAAAAGTGTCACTGTTTGTTTGAACCTGGGCTTCTCTGCCTCAAAGTGCGTGCCTCCTTCAGTGTATCCTGCTTCCTAAAAGCCCAACTCATTCCCTCAAGGAATGAGCCATCTGGTAAATCTGGAAGCTTTGAGAATCATAACATATAAGGTGTATTGGAATGAAATAGTTTGGTGTTGAAATGAGATAAGCAGAGGAACCGTATCTTAAGTATAAAGGAGGGAGAGAAAGAGAAAAGAAGGAAATGTAGTGTTTCGCTGACACTGTCCATCAAAGAGAGTGGCCCTCTCAAATGTCGCTTGGGGCTAATTAAAATAGATTGCCTACTTGGCAAGTATTTCTTTTTCGTGGTGAAAAATGATTCCAGATAGTAGCATAGCTGGAAGAAAAGAGACTTTTAAAACAATCCATTGAAACTTACTCAAACCATATTTACCGCGTTTCTAAGTCTCATCCTCAAAGGGGAACGTACCGGCCAGCTAACCCAAATACCCAACTCATCAAAAAGTTAGATTTTGCATTGTAAATTCATAAATTGGCCTGTTAAAAAGTAATGCCTCGTCCCTTAAAAATGATAAAAGTAAGACCCATATGCTCCTGCCCCATCATCTCTGAATGGAATAATAAAATCAATTATCCAAATCTGTCCGATGGTGACCCCCACCAATGGCTCAGGACTGTAGATGCCTCCACCAGACAAAGGGCCAGCCTTGACCTTATTACTTCCCTCAGCATTTTCAAAGTACTCCGTGGAATCTAATTCTCCTCCTGGTTATAGGAACACACATTTATGCACAAAAGGACAAAATCACTTTCCAACAAATACCCTAAGAAACTTATGAAAGAGGTATGCCTTGCAACACTCTCAGCGAGGGAATTAGTTCTAGGAGGTCTTAGGGTTGTGATTTACTTTTTTTAAGTTTATTTATTTTTTTAGTAATCTCTACACCCAACATGGGGCTTGAACTCACAACCCTGAGAGCAAGAGTCCCGTGCTCCTCTGACCAAGCCAGCCAGGCGCCGAGGTTGTCATTTAAATCAGTATATTCTAATTTTCTTTTCCAGTAGAGTACATTTCCTCATCTGCCTGTAACAATTTTATGTACTGAATTCCTTCTTAGTTTCACCCTCGTAAGACCTTGGATCCATTAATGCTAAGGATGGCTGCCGAATATATCTTTAAATTACAGAGGTTGAACCATATGACGTAGCCATCAGTTAACCATTTTTACATATAAAAAGAACAATGTCATAGGTACAAACTAATACAATGAAAAGTCCCAAGAGTTTCTGGGGTGCTAAGACATCTCTAAGCAGAACCTTTCCTTCCTCTGGGGGCTTTCATTCTTCACCTACAAGATGCCTCTAGGTTCCTTTCAAGCCCATCGACGACGTCACGTGTCAATCTCCTGCCTTGAGAAGTTTTGTTTTGGAGAAACCATAAAGCAGAAAGATCCAGGCTTCTTTCAGGGGATAATGCCAAAACCAAAGGAAATAATGAGAAAAAAAAAAGAGGACCTTTTAACTTGTGAAGGTAATAAAAACGCGTTCCAAAGTGTAAACAGTTTAAGACACTATAATACCTGCTCCCTACCTCAGCAAAGGAGTTTGCTGCTTCTCTGCCGAAGAAAATCTCTGTGAAGACATTAGAGGTGATTTAGCTTCCAAACTAGTTGGGTCCTGTATGATCTGCACCAAATTGTATTTATGGACTTCCATAAAGTGAAAGCTTCAAAGACGCTTCACCTAGGTCCCCGGGCTGGGCTGGCACTGGGGCCAATGAAAGCAATGCCTGATCCCTTAATTCTCAGGGCTGTGGCGGCTCCCCAGTCTCCCCTTTCTGCTACCCCTCCCCGCCTCGCTGGGAAGTGTAAATGGAAGGATTTGGTTTTATCTCCCAGGAGGCAGAGAACAAAAACACCGTATGAAAATAAAGTATACGGGATGATATGCTTACTCTCCAGGGTGTAAATGTTTACAATACACGGCTGCTGCCGATCCTGCCCTTCCTCTTCGGGCTAGCGTCCAACGGTGCTGATTAAGGTCACCTAGGCCTTCTTCCTCGATAGCACAGAAATAACTCATCCTGACAGGGGTATGTGTGTGGGGATGCATGTTTACATAGACAGACATGCTCATAAGAACGTGTGCACATAATCCTTTGTCTCTAGGCCACACCCATTCTGGCCAGCATCATGAAGGCTTAGTTCCCGTCCGTAGAAAAGACAACAGCAAAGAAGGTAAGAGGTCTGGCTTCCTCCAAGTGAAGGAATGACCATCAGTGGCCACTGACATCACAAAAGAGATACAATAGTTACTAGTCTGATCTTTGGAATTATTCTTGCTAAAAAAGAAATAATTATCATCTAGACTGAATGAGATCAATCTCTGAATCTAACCACCACTTCACAAAAAATGGAAAGGGACAAAGGAACAAAACGTAGGGTGCACAGGTCCAGATGTAGGTAAGTGAGTAGATATGATGGTGGCAGCATATGGACGTTCTTTTTAGCCTCTGGACAAACTAAATGCCCAGCGCTTGGATCCATCCACAATATCCCTGCCACGTGGGCATTCCCTCATGATCTCCAGAGGTATCTCACGCTTTGGCAGATTTAAAATCACCCTTGGGGGCACCTGGGTGGCACAGCGGTTAAGTGTCTGCCTTCGGCTCAGGGCGTGATCCTGGCATCATGGGATCGAGCCCCACATCAGGCTCCTCCGCTATGAGCCTGCTTCTTCCTCTCCCACTCCCCCTGCTTGCGTTCCCTCTCTTGCTGGCTGTCTCTATCTCTGTCAAATAAATAAATAAAATCTTTTTAAAAAATTAATAATAAAATAAAATAAAATAAAATCACCCCTGTATTTCTTCCTTTTATTGAGCAAAGCCTGCCTCTTTTTGTGCTGGGCATGTCACAGTGACCATGGTTAGTTTGGTCAATGCATGTCCCAGAATTCCCTTCCCCCTAGGATTCTGGATTAGAGTTTCCAGAAGAGGACCTTGGGTAAGATTTTGAGAGGCAGAGTGAAGTCTTCAGTCAGCTATGGTGGCAGAGAGACACAGAGGAGCCTGGTTGAACTCACTCTTCTCTACTCTGCATTTAGTTTTTCTTCCCAGTTGTGAGCCCCACTAACCCACAGTGTCCCATTACCAGGTACTCAGTCACGGACCCTCTGTAACTCCCCAGAGGCAAGAGCTTCCCAAAGACAGTCCACCAGCTCCCCCTTTCCCATCGTGCTTTGGCAGTTCCACGGGCTGGTCTTCTCAGATCTCCCTGCAAGCTCCGACTTGCCCACCTAGGTCAGTGCTTCACTCATTTCTTAAAGGAATGACTCTTTCTCCGACCCTCCAACTCCCCTTTCTGGACCTTTCTTTTCCCTGATCCTCCCACAATTGTGTAAAGTTTAATTTCTATAATAAATACCTCAGCCCACACTCAAACTGGCACTGCTTCTCTGTGGAACCCCGTATGATACACCTTTATCATCTACTGGACCTGGTTCTGCTTCCCAGAGCCGTTCACCATTGTCAGTTCTGATCTCGCTACAGGAGAGCCCGCCGAGGACTGGAGGGCTGCCACGGTTTTTCACTGTCGACCTCATCATTCCTTCTGGCTATCACACCTAGCACTTTAGGGTTTCTGCTGTGATACGGTTTCAACCCCTCTCACATCGGGTCACTCTCTCCTAATAAGACTGCATGGGGCATGTGATCAGTGTCTTTTGTTTAATTAGAGCTCATTTATTCCAGCTTCTTGAATCATTATTCCTAGTACTTTATTCTACACATTCAGTGTTTCTTCCAAATAGCCACATTTGACCAGCATGTTTTCATATCTTTATCTAACCCACTGATCCACAGGAAGGGGCCAAGGACAAACTGTTGCTGATATAGACTTCTCTTAAGGAGTCTTTTTTGGATATGCCGGTCATGTCCAAGTTTTCATATGACTTCAGGTAAATCAATACCTAATCTAGGAGACTTGGTCAAATTAGATAGTACAAAGGTTAAATAAATAGAGATATGCCACCAGTGGCTTTAAATCTAGGAGAATAGTGCATCATTGAAAATAGGGACAGACAGGGGCACCTGAGTGGCTCAACTGGTTAAGCACCTAACTTCTTGATTTAGGCTCAGGTCATGATCTCAAGGACTTGGGATCAAGCCCCATGTTGGGCTCCATGATCAGTGGGGAGTCTGCTTGAGGATACTCTCTTGCCCTCTGCCCCTCCCCCCATGCGTGCACACTCTCTCTCTCAAATAAATAAATAAATCTTTTTAAAAAAGAAAAGAAAATAGGGACAGACAATAGGGCACACATTCTCACATTGTATGCAAGATATCCAAGACAATACATTTAATTTTAGATGCCTTAGGTTGGAGGTATGTGGAAAGATACCCAAGCAGAAGATGGACATTTGCATAGAGTGATACTTGAATACACAGGGTAAATTTACTCTTTAAAAAATAATAGATACATAGGCAGAGATAAAAATGGGGGAAGCCAAGAATAGTATGTTAGTAATGTCAGTGTCATATGAGTAAATGATCTCCTAGAAGCTAGGAGCTGCTTCTGGCACATTACCATCTACATGTGAAAAGTTAGGGGCGCCTGGGTGGCACAGCGGTTAAGCGTCTGCCTTCAGCTCAGGGCGTGATCCCGGCGTTATGGGATCGAGCCCCACATCAGGCTCCTCCACTATGAGCCTGCTTCTTCCTCTCCCACTCCCCCTGCTTGTGTTCCCTCTCTCGCTGGCTGTCTCTCTCTCTGTCAAATAAATAAATAAAATCTTTAAAAAAAGTTAAGGTAGGAGAACTACACCAGTTTGTATCTCCGTTACTAGGAACCAACTGGATATTTAAGAAACAACATGACTCTGATTCTCCTATTACTTCCCAAAGCCCACTACTGAACAGAAGGATCCTCTTACCTTACATAAACTATGATAAATAGGAGGTTAACCCAAATTGTAGAATATATTTCATCTTATTTTACCCCTTTGCCAGAATGGGACTTCTCCCCCTACATAAACATCTTTAGATTTTGACCAACATATGGACAGACCTTCAAGTGAGACAGGAAACAATTCAAATGGCCATCGCTTAGGGACTGGTTGAATAAACTATGCAGCTTTCAAGGGGATGAGAAATATGTGCATATGCTGCTAAGGAGTGACCGCTGAGATTATGGTATCAAATTGGTTTTTTTTTTAAGTGGAGGAAAATGTGTATATTAAGCAAACATTTGTCAAAGAAAGTGGAGGTGGGGAGATACCGATATCTATGTACATAGATCTTGCAGCTATGAAAAACAGAAAGAGAAGCAATCAAGTTTTTTAAAAATTACTTACAGAGGGGCGCCTGGGTGGCACAGACGTTAAGCGTCTGCCTTCGGCTCAGGGCGTGATACCAGTGTTCTGGGATGGAGCCCCACATCAGGCTTCTCTGCTAGGAGCCTGCTTCTTCCTCTCCCACTCCCCCTGCTTGTGTTCCCTCTCTCACTGGCTGTCTCTCTCTGTCAAATAAATAAATAAAAATCTTTAAAAAGATAAATAAATAAAAATAAATAAAATAAAATAAAAATTACTTACAGAGGAGGGGAAGACAGCAATGGAGGCCAGACTTCTCTGAATACATTGTTTTACATGACTTTAAAACAAAATTAAATAAAATTTAAGATATCTACACAACTCTAAAGCAAAATGAAACAAATAAATTTAACTACCTAGGAAGTTGGTAGATTGTACAGAGAAGAACTGGTTAAATCGTTTGACTGTACATCCCTAGTGGCATATACTCTAAAGATGAAAAAGTGGAAAATAAATTTAAACTGTTTTTTATAATCATGCTTTAATAATAATTTATATTATTATTCTGAAACACTATTATTTATATATAAATTTATATAGAAGGCCAAAACAAATAAGGATCAGTAAGAATTCATTATTTAGTTCTCTTTAAAAAGAAAGAAAAGGAGAAAAGGTGGGAGGAGGAAGGAGGAAGGAAGGGGAGGGCGACAATCAGTCCAGTAGCAATAAGCACCCCTCGTATCCAGGTTGTGGTATCTAAACAATACTGTTTCCCATAAAAGAATGCCAGTTCCTTGGAAAAACACCTAATTCTAGGCTTAGAGACAAACATACACAAGATGAGCCTAGAACATCTTGTCATACCAGAAAATAAGAAAGCTGTTGATAATGACTGAAGGACTCATAAGCCCAACGTGAAGAGGCTCCCACTGGCCCAAATGGAACAATTTGAGCATTGATAAGAAAATGCATGAAATAAAGAGCAAATATGTTTAAGCATCCATAAGTTCATTATGATACTTTAAACAAATGAAGTGAACCAAGTTTGGCTGATGTTAAAAGAAACCAACTCATTGAAACTAGTTAAAAAAAAAAAAAAAGAGTGTGCAGAGGTGGTTGGGAATATAGTGTCTATCTGGCCTTCCCCATGCAAACTATACATCAAGATAATCAAATAGTTGGTATAGGGAAAGTATTCCAGCAAATAAACTAATAAGAAATAATAGAATATCACAAATCTAGACAATGGTCTGCAAAGTTGCCAATGTCACAAAAAGAAGAGACAACAGTTATTATGCCCATCTTATGAAAATAAGTGTGTTTTTTAAGCCATTATTTGTTTGACAATACTTCCTGAAACATTTATGGATGATATGATAGGACATCTATGCTTTCTTGAAAATAATCTAGGAAGGGAGCTGGGAGACTGAAAAGTAGGTAGAGATACAGGTGGAGCAAAATTGGCCATGAGTTAAGAAGTCGTGTAGCTGGGAGATGGTATCTCCCAATATTGCACTATTCTCTCTACTTTTGTGAATGTTTGAAATTTTCAGTAATAAAATTTTGTTAATTGATGAGGTTTTGAAGCCAAACTCCCTGTATTTGAATCCCAATTCAACTACTTCATAGCAATGTAATCTTGGGCAAACTACAGCAAGTTGTGTAACCTCTCTGCAACATGGCTTCCCCATCTGTACAATAGGAACCATACAAATAGTCGCCATCGCGATGGGCTGTTGGGAGAATTAAATGAGGTAATATATGTGAAGTGCCTAGAATAATTCCTGATACACAGTAAATGCTTAAAAATGTCCACAAAATTGGATGAAGGCCTGGCTTAGAGCTTCTGAACCTTCAAACCCTTAAGATTGGCTCATGAGAAATTATTGTTCTTTCTTCTTAGTGAGGAACATAACATCAGTCCAACAATCTCCTTACCCCCCCACACACAATAGCTAAATAGACCACAAAGATTGACTAATCTTTCAGTTTTCACCATTTTAATACTCCATCTGGTGCTCCCAAAGGAGAGCGCCATATTCTTACGTCACCTCCCCCAGGGACTGCTCTCTTTTCTCTCCCAACGCTACCTCCAGGGCCAGCCCAGAAGTCATCACTGAGACCTCTAGTGGTAGTGTAGTTCAGCAGAAAATGCAGTGGAGTAGAGGCAAAGGCCCAGGATCTTCATCTGTCTCTGCCCCTAAATAGTTGTCCCACCTTGGAATAATGGCTTGGTCTTCCCAGAATTTGAGTAACAAAATATTGCCATTATCTTTGGAACTCTTGGCTTAAAATTCTCTTTGTAGACTATTAGAAAACTATTTTGAGCACCTGTTGCTCATAGCAAACCTTCAGCCTTTGGGGGTAAAATCATAATCATACACACAACCAAGATCATTTGAATGAGGTAGATAATAAAGCTGTCTTTTGTCTAAAACCAGACTTAACTATTAAATTTCTTTTAGGAATTATATACTGACTTTTAAAAACATCCCCCCCGCCAAAGGCAGTGACAGAATTCTCAAGTTAAACATAATAAATAGGTTCTTCACAACATGTCTGCTTTAGAAAACTCTCCTTGGGAGATGTTTATTAATTTTTCTTTAAACTAACTTCATTTCTTTTAAACGTCATCTTAAGCAGAATCATAGTCATAACATCTACAAAGTACTTGAGTACGTGAGTTTTGTCTTTTGTGCAGATATAGCCATAGAGGTCAATTTACAAGCCAAAAATCATCAAATTCATATTTCAATTAAACAGTTAAAGAAACTCAATATGAGTAAGAACCAGATCACTTATGTTTCCTTCTCTGTAAAATGGGGCTAACAATAGTGTATCTACCTCATAGGGTTGTTTTAAGGATTAAATGAGTAAATACATGTTAAGTATTCGGACAAACTAGCTCATAATAAAAGCTATAAAAGTGTTAGCTACTAATGTCCCTATTATTATTTCAGGTTCCAATTTTCAAAAATTAAATGTTTCTCATTTAGTTTCATTTTTCGGTCATCCCACTTATCACAAACAGATTCCTATCCCTGAGCGCACACACATATCCAAGGGTTTGAAAGGCTCTTAAAGTTGTTTTCCATGTGTGGGTGGGCATTTCGATCTAGATAGACAAGATTAAAATTACACCTATCAATCAGCAAAAAATTTACTGCATGCCAATTATACCCAAATCGATGCATTAGGAACTGTGGAAATTCAAGAAAGGAAAAGGCACAAGCCTCATCCATGACGAGTTTCCCAGTTGAAGAAGAGAAAAATTACATTATGAGGTTGGATGACTGCTTAAGGAAGTATACCCTGGGTGCTAAGTGACCAGAACGGTGAAGGTAATGATATGAGAGACTCAGAGGAAGAACAGGGCAGAGAAGTCCCTGGGGACCAGAATAATTCAAAATTCTTTCAGGGAAGATAGACTGGAGCCACAGCTGAAGGGCTGAGTAAGATTCAGAAAAGGGAAAAGTAGGGACAAGGGTATGAACAAGGGAAGGAGAGATTTTGAGTGGACACTGGAGGACCACATTGATGAAAGCAGAAAGCAAGCCCATTTAAAGAAATCGTGGGAGAGAAAGTAAGCAGAGTCATCGAGACTCTGGAAGACCAGCCTTAAGAATTTCAACTTTATCTTATAAGTGCAACAAAGGTAATTGGATTTTTGAACAAAGCTTTGATATGGATACAGTGGAATTTTAAGAAAATTTCTAGATTTGGGGTCCATAGAGCCTGCTGTGGCTGAATTACGTGCAGATATGGGCATTTGTGATTCCCTTCGCTCCTGTTTTCAAGAATCTTGTGGTCCATTTCCCTGTGTTTACAACACCTTTGGTTCATATAATCCCTAGATTTGAGTTCATCTTTCCAAAACAGAAGATTGAGGTAGCAGACATGTAATTTGCTGAAAACTAACTCCATCTTGTACTCAGACCACGTGGCCAAGTGATCCTTCCAAACTGGGTACCCACAACTCCCCAGGCTCCGAAACCTCTAGAAGAGAGACACAGCCAACCAAGCGCTGTCTCTCGTCCTTTCATAGTGAGTTATAGAAATAAAGAAATATTGCTTTTTTTCTTTTTCCCTTATAGTAAAAAAATATTTTTTCTGATTACAAAAACAATATGTGCTTGTTATCAAAAATTCAAATATATCCAAGCATAAAGGAAGAAATTATCTGGCGTTCCTGAGACAACCACCATTCATATTTAGAGACTCACTTTTTAAGCCCTTATCGTACACACATTCATACACACATATATTCTGGAATTTTAATCATGGTATTGATAATGCCTTGGTAATGTGAATTTCTTATCACTTAGACATTTTTTCTTTCAGCTTTCCCTTCTCCTCTTTCCCACCCCTTAATCCTGCTCTTCCCACACCCAGCTTTTATATCTACTATATATATTCTATAATTTTATGCCCTTATAAAAATATTAAACATATACATAGGATTTTATTACTGTTAGATTTATAAACATAGTATCCATTACATATACTTCTTTGTATCATCTTTTATCCACTAAACAGTACATCATGGAACTTCCTCCAAGTTAAGTGACATTTAATTCACTTTCTTTACTAGTTCATGAAATAAGAATAATTCATATTTATTGAGTACTTACTATGTACCAGGGACTGTTCCCATGTAAGTTGTCTGTGTTACTTAATTCTCACAAAAACCTTACAAGATCGGTATTGCTGTTGTCCTCATTTTATGCATAAGAAAACTGAGCCATAGAAACTTAACACTTTTCCCAAGGCTGTTCATTACACATTTAAGATGAATCGAGGGATTAAAGCACAGGCAGCCTGATACTAGATCCATGTCATTAACTTCTACATGATACCGCTCAGCCAGGCATGATGGGGCTCCCAACCAGTCCCTCACTAATGGGCATCCTCTGGATTCCAGGGTTTTGTCACTACAATAATATTTCAATAAATATCCTTCAACATATATCCTGCTCTATGGGTATTTTATTCCTTTCATTCAACAGATTTTAATGAGGGCCTACTTTGTGCCAGAGAATATTCTAGATGCTAGAGTTCCAGGGGTAAGGAAATAAACACAGTTGTTTTCTTAGAGTTCATATTGTGATGGGAAAAGAGAGTGAATGAATGAATGAATGAATGACAAGCAGAATAGGAGATAATGCCATTAAGTCATAAACAAAACGTTAAAACAGGGTGATACAACAGAGAGGCACTTGATGATAACTGTAGATATTTTTTATATGATACAGATCTCCAAGTGTGAGACTGCTGGGTTGAAGAATATGTTATCATTTTCTTTAAATTTTAATACTTGTTGCTGCTTTGCTTCCCAAAAGGTATATTTCTAATAATTCTCATTTCCACAATAGTACAGATTTAAAAAATAAACTTTTCTTGTTTTCCTTTTCAACTTACTAGAAGAAGTTTAAAAACTGTTTCCTGGGGCGCCTGGGTGGCACAGCGGTTAAGCGTCTGCCTTCAGCTCAGGGCGTGATCCCGGCGTTATGGGATCGAGCCCCACATCAGGCTCTTCTGCTATGAGCCTGCTTCTTCCTCTCCCACTCTCCCTGCTTGTGTTCCCTCTCTCACTGGCTGTCTCTCTCTCTGTCGAATAAATAAATAAAATCTTTAAAAAAAATAAAAATAAAAATAAAAATAAAAAATAATAAAAAAAAAAATAAAAACTGTTTCCTGCTCTGTTAACTATAATGATCTATTTCAAATTCAAACTATATAAATGTATATCAGCTATAAGGTAAGCATCAAAAATTATATTACCTTGAGTATTTTTTAAAACATATATATGGCTATTCCTATGAAATCGAGAACCTGCATCTTACAGACACTCTCAAAGGAAACATGTGCATGTTGGTGAAGGTGTACATAGAGACTCTCTTGTCTCGTCTTCTTAATATAGGTAGTAATACAGATAACAGAAGAGTTAACATTTTTAGGAAATAGTTGAACACAACTGAGTTTTTAAAAATAGCAAGAAAGCAGGTCTAAGAGATTGAAAAGAGACTCCTATAAAAAAAAAATCTTGATAAACATTAAAAAGCAACCCTTGAGGGGCTGAGGTATTTTCAGGAGTAGCAATCAAAAGAATACCACCGAATCTACCATCCATAGCATATGGAGTCAGACTCACCCCCACCCCGCCCCCACTCCACATCTCTGTTCCTTATCTCTAGGCCTGCCTAGTTATCACAAGTTCTCGGGGACCATCATTATTTTAGAGGACTCATACATATGCAACAGGTATTTCACAGGAGAAAATGCAACTGAGTAACTTCCAACCACCCTAGGATGATACAGAAAGGAGGAGAACCTGTCTTACTGGCTCTCACCAGTCCTGCGACCCCTTTCGCCATTACAAGGAAAAGTGGGCGGCCCTCAGATACTGCCTCCCTGCAAAATGCCCTGCCAAATCAGAACGATACCTAAATCTAACCTCTCACTTTAAAGGACTGCACACTTTATGTGTGCAGGAAAGCAGGGTTTTATTTTAACCATGTTTCACAAGCAAAAGCAATGGAAAAAATTCCACGCCTAATCTTTTTTTTTCCTTCCCTTGAAATTTGATCATATTCCTAACTTTAGTCATACTGCCTGGTTTCCTTTCCTTAATGGAGTGAAATTTATGTCTGTGATTAGAGAATTGGCTTGGGAAAACCATTTGAGTTTTAAGTTATATGTTTTAACAATAATAGATATGAGAACCCTGGAAGAAAACCAGTGTGCTTTGGATGTTAATTCAGACATCATAATGACTTGCTATTTCAATCCACAGTTAGTAGGTAATGGTGGTATTAAACATATTTGAGGGGAAAAAGAAAAGTTGAGTTGAAAGTTTTCACAAAGATAGCATAGTGATAAATTTAAAATTATAGCCTAGATGTATAGCTTTCTGGCTAAGATGTCTGGGATTATTTTGAAAATAAAGAATAAGGTGACATGCATTAAAAGAGTAGCTTTTCTGGAAGTGTATTTACTACAAGAATGACCCTTGAACTCTAGCATTCATAGACCCAGGAAAAAAAGGAATCAGATGTTCCTTGCTTTATACAATAGATGTGTTCCTTAATGGAACTGTATTTTTCAGTGTATCAGGGAGATTCACTATAAATGAAGTGATCAGTCCTTGAGGGGAAAAGGAGGAAGGTCATGAAATGCCCTTCACCCAAACACAAACAGGCCACATCCTTGGCGGGGGGAGGGTACACTACAGGAGCTTGGGGCTCACAGCTGCCCAAACCTGGATGGAAGTCCCTCTACCTTCTTGCTGTGGCACTTAGAGCAAGTTACTTAGTATTTCCAAACGTCGTCTGCAAAATGGGGTGTTATCGGTGCCTCACTTCAGAGGGCTTGTGAGAATTAAATGAGATAATGTATGTAAAACAGTGAAGACACTTATTACATTTTAGTTCCTTCCTCCTTCCCACCCAGTTGTTATGCCGGCTTTGGAATAATTGAATTGGAAGAAAGGAGTCCAAAAGAAGAGAGGAGGCAGGTATGCGGGTGGAAAGGAAGAGCTGCTTGGGAGGGGTCTGCACTTAATTGGCAGAACAACCTCAATTAAAGAACCAAAGAAACACCACCCGTGCCTGACGCATAACCTATGGCCAACCCGCTCTTACAGCAAGGAATTCTTGTGCAATACAAATAATTGCCTCCTAATGCTTTTAATTTCTAAGTTTTTCTAATCAAGGAATACCCATTTACTTACATTGCTACTCTGTAGTTTAGCAATGCTATAAATATATTGTTTATGTCACTCATTTCAATACTCCTCATTTAAATGCTATGGGCCTATGATAGTGCTTGTCCCAAAACAAGTACTAAAAATAATTTTAACAGCATGATAATCTAGGGAATCTTTTCCAGGCTATCCCAAGCATAGCAAAAATGAAAAACCAAATCCATGACCCCAAAAGTTTTTAACATACCAATTCTCAACTTCTTAAATATCACTATAGCATATAACATCCACCATGACGTGTAGGACAGCACACTGGAGAAGTCGAAGTAACTCTCTCAGCTTCTTAATAAGTGACGAGGTTAAAAATACAGGTTTACAAATTCTGTGAAAATATTTTCTGGCTAAGAACTTGCATTTTCTTAGACCTTTCACCTGTCATTTCCGTCCAACTGTGACTTCTGTACAGGTCCATTTTTTCGCAAGGAACCAAATGATCATTTGACAAGAGTTCTGGGCTGTATCAACTGAGATACGAGAAGAACAGAATCACACTGACGTGGTTGGGCAGTTCGATGACTGCGTGGGAGGCTTGCTTCCATGCACAAGAGAAAATTGCAGAGTTTTGGGCCTGACGGAGATACAAACTACACGTATCATGGGCTTTGAGGATGCCTCATGAGTAGTTGAAACTGACGATGTTAGCTCCATAAATGCCAAAGGCGTCACATTATAGATAGAGGAGGCACCGCGCAGTTTATCATATGCCCCAATCCCTAGCACATGCAGGAACTGAGAGGAAGCAATAACACCTGCTTTAAATCAATGTTAAAGCTAGCATCTTCTGCAGGTGTCTGTCTTCTTTTAAACAGAGATGTGTCATCGTCAGGTGTGTGTTGGGAAATCCATGACCTTCCCTAAGAGAGCTGTCCAATGATGAGAAAGCCGTCTTTGCTTCATTCAAGAATAAATTACCCAATCTCATTACACCAGGGTGTGAGAAGTTACTTGGCAAGGAGAATTTTTAAGTTCACCTCTTTCTTTGCTCTCCATCTCCCTGAGACTTACCTTAGGAGCTAGCTGGTGCCTGGTTTTATACACAATTTGCCACAAAGTTCTGGGGGTTTTTTAATGGTAACTCAAGACTGCTGAAATATATTTAAATAAGATTTCATACCAGCATGGCTTTATGCTAGCTTTTTTTAAACGACTACAGAAAAAAAATCCATTGTAGTAAAATCCTTGCTCCCCACTTCCACCAACATCCACTCCATCACCACTGCCAGCCCGAAATTGCTTTATTGCAGTGGAATTATGTTATAATGTTAAATTGCTATAATTCAAGTTTCCAGGCTAGAGGAAAAGCAGGGCATAGAGTCAGCCTTTCTGGGGCGAATTAGCAAATGAAAAGAAGTGCATTGTGAAGAACTAAGGAAGTAAGGGAAGGAACTTTGTGGGGGAAAGAAGGAAGTAACTCCCCTTGGTGTATTCCTGGGTTTTTGTCCAGTTTGGTTTTCACAGATATCAGGGTGCTGGAGGCAGTGGAAGGATGCTGAAAAGGTGATCTCCACTTGATGCCTATGTGGCTAGAAACCTTGAAAACTCAACTCTGGCCCCACTACTTCTCTTCCCTCTGTTCCTGCGGCCTGCCGTGCTTGGCTAGGTCCTTCCAAGTAACGAGTGGCTGATGGGGGCACTGGAGCAAACATATTTGGAAGACAATTCCTCGTTGCAGAAAATAAGCGTCATAAAATCAATAAAGCCCCATTTCGAGGAGCCTCTACCTGACAGAGAAGTTACATCGTTCTACCAAATACTTCTTTGAAATGAGATTCCACTGCTACCCACCCCTTCGTCCAATAAAGATTCATTCCGAATCATTATGTGCCAAGTGCTCTGACAGACACAGGGGGGAGACACAAAGACAAAGTGACAAGAAGATGGGCTCTGCCCTCCAGGTTCTGAGACAGGGCTGCTTGAGGGAACGAGAGGACGTAAAAGCTAACTTCTCTCTGTAGCTCTTTCTCCCCTTTAATCAAGCCCACATGTTTGACGCCAGGGAACTAAATGTGGTGAGGAGGGAAGGATTATAAAAATGTTCACTTTCATCCTAAAGATATGAGAAAACAAGAACATATTGCCATTACTCGACAACTTTATAGCTCCGAATAACGCTAGCATGCAGTAAATCAAAGGAGGGTCCGCCGGCCACACCAAATGGGCACCTCACATGGGCTCTGGGACGGAGCTCACGCCATTCCAGCCCAGCGCCGAGCTGCCCCGGGGCCTCGACGAGACAAGGAAAGGCCAGGGGAAGACAGGAGGCAGGGAAGGCCCCTCTGATCTCAGAGCCAACAAAAGCCCTCCGACCCCCAGTCCCTCTGCCACCTTCCCTCCCTTCTTAAGAAATGACAGAAATCAGGAAATATTACTTCGGCTTGCAGGCTTCTGTCCTGGCCTATCAAACCCACAGAGAAGTCCCAGCAAATTACTGGAAACTGCACTTTGAACTTAGCCTCTGGCAAAGAGCCCAGTCAAACAGAAATGTAAAAGTTCCTTTCCTCTGAGGGGCCCCTGCACCAGGGTGTCCCTATAGACACTCTAGAGCTGATTGCAACAGGTTGGAATGAGGCCCTGAGCCAGGAAAACAAGCCCTAACCAGTATGATTTCCTACAGCCTGTGTTGTTTCTTAAAAAGGTTTTTTTTGGCTTGTTCTCCCTCGTTTTGTTGGACTGGGTTACAGGCTCAGGTCCCATCGAGGAAAAGACTGGCACCATTTTTGCAAAATGTCTAATCCTTGTTTAGTTCAAAAATGGCTCCATCAGCCCCACCAGTAAGTACAGTCGTGTGGGGGGGGGGCAGCTGGGAGCAGGGGACTGGTCAGGCCAGTTGCTAAGCAAATTCTCTGAACTCCCAGGGCATTGAGAAGTAATTAGCTTGTAAACCCTGCAGATATTTCTACCTCTGACAAGGGAGACAATATTTCTCTGCCCACCAGATTTAACTACGCAGTCTTAAAATAAACCAACAACAGGGACTGTCAATAGCAGGAACAGGCTCTGCAATGCCTGGCCCCATGGCCCTTTCTCCTTCATAAGAGGAAACAATCCAAACATGGGCCTCTTTCTAGCTCTGTTCTATTTCTCTCTAAGAAAACTCAATTTGCACAAGCAAATAAACCGACTCATTATAAAACTAAGAGGTCAACAAGAGACAGATAAAACTGAAGGTTAGACAGCTGGAGCAACAAGCCTCTATCCCAGCTGTAGTGGGGAGCTCCATGGAGGAAGCAGTCAACCCCCTGGGATCTCTCAGAGCCTGCGAAGCACAGGGGGTGCACTCAACATCCACTCTCTGCTAGAGCAAACATTCCCCTCTCAAGCACTCAAATGGATTTGAATCACCACCAGACCTGGCCAGCAGTGACCTCCTTCTTCTAACGTGCAATGATTCTAACTGCTTTCTCGTAATGGGATGTTTTTTCTATGACATTTGCACTGTTTCATATGCAGAGTGTGAACAGTGCGGTGATCTATTCTTCCGATAATTTTATAAAGAAAATTCCCAAAATGGGGTTTGTAAACCCTGTGTTCTTCCTGAAGATCTTGCGAGGACTGACAGAACTGCTTGTTCCATCCGTAAGCCCCCAGCTCTCCCCTTCCCTGCCTTCCTGACCTCTGCCTGACCCGGATCTGCAATGATCAACAGTCAAGGAGCACCACACAATTCCACCAAAAAAAAAAAAAAAAAACTACTGGGTAAAGTCTCATTTTAGGACACTCCTAGCTAGTCCTGTCATATTCTCCGGAGGTTCTCGTGGCTTTTCAACTGTGTTGTTCGTGAATTTTTGCGCATGACTTACCATTGGTTTCCCCCTCCCTACCTCCCAGCGGTCCTAGCAGAAGTGTCGCAAAAAAGAACAACAAACCCAGACTTTACGTAAAGTCTACAAAGATAGTGTGTACAGGGTAAATCATTCTCTCATCCGTGTATTCAACATGCATTTATTGGGATTCTAACTAAACAAGTCCTACCATACAGATCCCTCCCAGGCTCTGTGGCCTCGCCTATAAAATAACCAAGGAGAAAATTACCTAACTCCTGGGGATGTGCCAATAGATTGCAAGTGTGAATGGTCACACCTAGCATAGGGGGGAGTCCCTATTGGAATTAGGAGATTCAGCGCTAAATAAAGGGTCAGACCTGGAGGGGGCCTCTGGTGCCTCACAGGAGAGCCAACCTTGCCAGTGTATGAACTCCCCAAGAGAAAGGGCCAAAGCTATGAAGCAGAGTCAGGAACTGAGCTTGGTGGATACTGGAAATTTGAATATCTGGAAATCCAGTGTGCAAGAGAATCCCCAGGAGTATCTGACCAACAAGCACACTCCTCAGCCACCCCCGGAGGCGCTGATCCAAGAGATCTGGTCAGGCCCCAGGTGATTTTAATGCTGGACATCCACACACCACCCTTCCAAAAACGCCAACTTAGAGAATGAGAGGAAGAAGAGGAAGAGAGCCATGCAAGGTAGCAAGAGATGGCCTAAAAATGGAAGAACCAAGATGGTGTAGCAGTATGGTAGATTGTAAACAGAAGAGAGTTTGCTAAAGGGTTGGGGAAGGGCCAGGGGAGGGGGGATCAGGATATCGAGTCCTCTGGAAAGGCCTTGACTGCCTATAAGACAGACAGGTTCCATAGAGGATAAAAGTAAAAGATTATTTTCATTATTCTGTTAAAATACTCAAACTCTCTTCAAAAATACAGTGAACAAGCAGGCAGTCTTAAATTTGTATTATGCCGACGTGATGTTCAAGTGAAAATATTCTAAAACTAAGGTTAATCCCATGTTCTGTCAGAAAAGCAGCTTCACTCAAGCAATACAGGGAGTTGGCTGCTAGAAGTCCCACCAACTAAATCATCAGGATCTATGAAGAACTAAAACCACTCCATGTAGACTAATAACAGGCTATTCATTTGTAATCATCCACTTCTTCAAGTCCTTAATTACATTAGTAACCTGAGGCGTGAACATATGTTCTAAGACAAAGAGACCCAGAAAGCTAGAAGAACTGAGGTTGCAAAGAAGGCTTCCGTTTCCATTCAGAAATCCAAGGAACCAATGAGGTTCAGTTGTGTCAAATCATGAAAGACTAGAGCCATGTGGGTGCTGACTAGCTGCAAGTGAGGAGAAACTTCAGAACACCTGTCCACCAAACAAAGCACCAGTGCCAAAAAGCCTTCCCTGGCCCCATCTCCATTCACTGGACCATGAACACTCTTTGGATGATAATAGAAAAAAAAAATCGTTTTCATTGCCCTATAAAAAGAAGACAATACTGAGATCCACAGAATATAATACAAAGCGATGAAAAATAAGAGAGAAAAGATGTTTAGGAGATCTAACATGCGACTAAGAGGATTTCCACAAAGAAAAGGAAAAAAAAACCAGAGATTATATCATGGAAGAAATTATCAAAGAGATGAGAAAATTCCTCATACTTGAAGGACACAAGGGAGGGCCCATTAAGGGAACAACACACTGAACAATAAAAGATTTACAGCAAAGCACGTCAAAGTCAAATTGAAAAGATACTAAAAGCTTCCGGAAAGAAAGAACGTCACAAAAAAAGGACTGGTAGTCAGAATTGCTATCCCCAACAGCAATATCCTGGGCCAGAAGACAACAGAACAATGCCTTCAAAATCCTGAAGGAAAGGGATGTCCAATCTAGGTTTACATAACCAGGCCTACTAGTCACTAACACTATATACTACAGTTAGGCTGGGGAAAGACTATTCTTTCTTCGCCCACTGAGCATGTCTTTTTTAAGGCCTGCACTTGGTACTATCTCGCTGAGGTTGTCTTTAAGGAGCTCCTTTTATCCAGGTGAGATGCACTAAGGGCTTGCACATAGTGCCTTGTGCTCAGTGGATTTAAATTCTGCTGCCTAGGCTCACAACCCCTTGTCTTAATCCTTAATCTCTTGACCACCTTTACTATTCAGCTCGTTGACTGTTGCCACTCCCCACCCAACTCGGGCCCTCACCTCCACATTTTCACTGCAAGTTTTTCTCCTGGACTCGAGATGTGGGACATGGCTCCTTACGTACATCCCTCCTGAATATGAGGGCGGCACCACGTAGTCTGTGCCACCCTAACAAGGGGCCTAAGACAGGGAAGGTCAAGTGAGGCCAGGTGGAAGCTGAGAGCAAAATGGAAATAAGGAAATCTGCTGCTAAGAAATGCCTCTGGACCAGAATTGAAGGGTTTTGTGTTTCGTGCATATTTGAGCCCTTTAGGGTCGAAGGACACATAGAGGTGCATTTATTTGCCTGAAGATCACCCCTGTCATAATTCTCAGGATCCTTATGCCCCATGGTGGGAGAGAACCTCTGTGGATCTTGGGTTCCGCAGAGAAGCGGCCACCCCATTGCCTTACTCCATCATGATTAACAGAACGTCCTTAAGTAACAATTTATGAAGCCCAAAAGAGTAGCTGAGACATTAGACCATCCTAGATGTTAGGATTTAAAAAATCAGGTAAACGGGCACCTGGGTGGCTCAGGTCATGGTCCCAGGGTCCTGGGATTGAGCCCCACATCAGGCTCCCTGCTCTCAGGGAGACTGCTTCTCCTTCTCCTCCCTGCTCATTCTCTCTCTCCCTCTCTCTCTCAAATAAATAAATACATAACATATTTTTTAAAATTTTTAAAAATTTAATTTAGGTAAATTTAATATTTACTTGGAAATATACAATACAAACTCCCCCAAACTCCCGTCCTGGCGTACCACAAACTCAACATGTCCAAAATCGAATGCGTGACCTCCTTTCCTAAAACTCCTCTTCCTCTGCCTTTCTCATTTGAGTCCCTGGCATCACCAGCATCCCTTTCACAGGGTTCCAAAACTGGGCCTCTTCATTGCATCCTCCCACTCTCTCCCGCCCAGCTGACAAAATCCCTGTAGGTCCTCTCCTGCACTAATTCCCCTTTCCTTCCCCCACCATCTTCCTAGTTCACTCCCTCCACCCAGTCTGTACTCTCCCATCTATTGCCACCAAATAAATGAATCCAGGGTAGAACTCGGATCATTTTCTGTAGCAGAGACCACACACCAGCTGCCTCCCAATATCCATTTTCTCTTCTCCATTAGTAACAGAGGCTTGACTTGCAGCTCATCACATTGCTGACCAGAATAAATTGTACACTTCCCAGCCTCCCTTGAAACTAGGTGTGGCAATGAGACTAAGTTCTGGCCAATGAGATGGAAAAAACTGTGTCGTGAGGGACTGCTGAGAAGGCTGATGAAAGTGAGCTGACTCAGCTGGGATGCACACCCCAGGGCACGGTTCCCTTTTCCTCCTTCTAGCCCCCAAGACAAGCATGGTGGGTAGAGTCCAGCAGACAGCTCGGACCCTGAGTGAACTATGAGGACAAAAGCCTGCTCGCTAGAACAGAAGAGCAGAAAACTAGCAGGGGCCTGGACCCCTAATGACTGCATGGAGCTCGCACACCCACCCTATGGTGCCAATCCCCAGAGGCTTTTTATAGAGGGAAGTACAGTGGCTTCCTTCTAGAGTGGCTTGAGCCACTCTTTTTCAGGTTGCTGTTACTCACGGCTGCACCGCAAATCATAACTGACAACATTTTGCTCTCAAAAACCACTGATGGCTCCCGAATTCCAACTAAGCAGCGTCCAGGCTCCTTGGCCCAGCACCCCAGGCAATCCCAAATCTGGACTGAACTTCCACGTCCGGCCTTGTCTTCCACTCCTTTCCTTTATGCAACTTATAATCCAGCCAGATGAAACAACTGTGATTCCTAAGGAGCACAGCCATCACCAAGTGCCTTTAAGAGAACTGTAGAACTTTAGAGCTTAAGATCTCAGTGGGCCTCTGCAACAGTGGGTTTATAACAGTTGTTATCACTGAATCTCTCTTTCCACTTCTTAAACAAACGTCTTACACAAAACTCCAATGACTCCAATATAGAAAGGACAAAAGCAGAGCTGCTCGGTTTTGAAAACCACTGGCTTGGCCCAAATTTTTCTTTTAGGTTCCTTAAAGGTGAGGGAACCGAGGCCCTATAGGTGGGAATTAGTATGAACTGGCCCAAGGCTGGCTAGTAGCAGGTCCAAAACTAGAACCGAGGTTTCCCTACACCTACTCTTCCCATTATTTCTACCAGTAAGTGAGGCAAATAGAAGTGTTCAGTAAAAGCAAAACTAAGTGTAGCAAATTTTCAGATACCTGTATTTCCGGTGTAGCGAAGAGAGAATTATACTAAACAAGGATTTCCAAGCCTTCTCCAGCCTATCATCTAGGGATAGAACATAAAAAACAGTGAACCAACGGTTAATTCCCATCAATCTGCGATTTTCCAAACACCAGAATATTTCCTATTCAGACCATGCACAAGGGAGCTGCTGTAATTCGCCCAGCATCCAGAGACATGGGATTATACACCAGGTCAAAGGATGTATGTCCCCAGGATCCTCAGAAAATCTTGGTGGCTGGTGTTTCAAGCTATTAAAAAATATCAAGATGTTGGCTTACGTGAGAAACCATCATCTGCTTGGTCCTTTAGTCCTCATGAGTGGCGGACTGAGTTGAGGATGCCATACTGTTGGTACCTTCGGGGTACTGATGAAACCCTGACTCTGCCTGAC
Organism: Ailuropoda melanoleuca; assembly: GCF_002007445.2. Taxonomy (NCBI): domain Eukaryota; kingdom Metazoa; phylum Chordata; class Mammalia; order Carnivora; family Ursidae; genus Ailuropoda; species Ailuropoda melanoleuca. The sequence continues at coordinate 127,968,067 of NC_048222.1, forward strand.
TAGGTTTCAGAAAGGTCCCTGCTCCGTGTAAAGCAGAGAGCGAACAAATCATTAAACGTTAGAGGAAAGGACTTAAGAGACCACTTCACTGAGGTGAAGTTCTGCTCCATCCACCTGCTTTGTACATTTAACTGTTCTGAACGACATTTCTCCCGACCTGGATAATAAAATCACAGAGGACCAGACAAGACGGACACACAAGGTTAATGCTGCCTGAGGAGAAATTCACTGGGTTGTGACTGTTGAGTATGGACAGAGGAAGGGATGAAATGAAATTTATGTCGGGTCCCAAAGGTCAGCAGTGACTTAGGTTTCCACAGGGGTGACCCAAGGCAGCTTCCCTGCTCTCCAGAGACAGGGCAGGAGCAGTGCCGGGCTGGTGGGAGAGGTCAGGCGAGGCAGAAGGCAACTGACGGCTCACCGTCATAGGATGCTGCGCGGATGGGGGCTTGCCTGCCAAAGGGGCTCATCCCCTGGAGTCGACACACAGGCCTGAGAGCGCAGCCTGACGGCCACACACTGTGTGACCTGGGGCAAGTGCTCTCCCTAAAATGTTATACAATGGGGATGATAACAGAGTGCCTACAGGCTGGAATGTTATGAGGAACAGAGGGAAGGGCCCCAGGGCGCCAGGCACACAGGAAGTACTCAGAAGGTACTCGATAGTATCAGGTATTACCGTTACCATGTTTGACCCACCTATAGCCCATCGCCTCGGCTAAATCATCAATCCCTTCAAAGCAGAGACCCTGCCCTTACTTCCCCGCCGCACACAGAACCCACGCTATATGCTTCCCGAGTCGGCTGATTGATTAATGGGCACTGGAAGAGGAGACCCAGCTCATTAGATTATTACATGTGACAGCATGTTCCTTCCAGTTCTCAAAGAAACTCCCCACAAGCCCTTTCTTCGGGGAGGAAGCAGCAAATCCCCCGAGCCTTTTCAAGAATATCAAAGTGTCCCCTATTTTCTCCCATTTTACAGATCAAAGAAGAGAGCTGCCAAGGGCCAGCGAGGGACGCCGAGCCAGGGAAATGACGGAGGGACGCACTTCCCAGCCAAGGCCTGCAGCTCGGGGCTCCTGCCAGGGCGGCTGGCCCTCCCCGCGTGAAGCCTCCGCGTTCAGACTTGTGCCGCAGCTCCCATAAAACCCGCTCCGCCTTTTCCTCCCCGACAGGGAGCTGCCTTTGTCTTGCAGATCAGTTCACGCCAGAAAAACCCCACGGCCAGCCGCGCCTTTTCATTTGTAGTGATCAAAGAGAAAGCTGTCTGAGGCGGAGGCTAAGCACCCTTTTAGTAAATATATGTTTTTAAATTTCAGATTCAAAACAGTCCTCTGGGCTCACCTGTCCCCTAGTTTTCTGAATAAGGTATGCATTTCCCTTGGCGGGCAGGAAAGGTCACGTGGCCGCGCCTTCCCAGCACCGGGCCCCCGCCTCTGCCGTCTGGGGAATCAGGTTACCTGGAATGTCGGGCCAGTGCTCGGAGTCTGGGTGGAGGCCGGAAGAACTGGGTGCAGGGAGTACAGGACTGTGGGGAGACAGGGTGGAGAAAGCAGAAACCTGGGAGGAGGGAAACAGGTTTTCCTTTTTTAGGGCACCCGTGCTGCAGTCACATGGGTTTGGGGGGAGAAAAATGGCAGTTACTTTTGTTTGTTTTATGAGGCCGGGGTGCACTTTCCTTTCTTTCTTTCTCTTTCCTTTCCTTTCTTTCTTTCTCTTTCTTTCTTTTACTTTTTTTTTTTTTTTTTGCCTGAAAATATATGTGAAATGCATACCTAAAGTTGTACTGAGTGGGGGCAAAAGTGCTTGGCAACCACGCAGTAGGCCAAATCAGAAGGGTCATTGTATAAGCAATGGCGACAGAGGGCGGCTGTACAACAGGCATAGGATGGACGGCACACCTGGCTCCTGCAAAGCTGGGGAGTGAAAAATGGCTTTTCTAGAGCCATGGAGTGAGCAGCCGGTTGAGGCTCTAACACCGTGTAAGAACCGGGTTGTGCACAGTACACAATTTCAGGTATTGTGTGAGGGCTTCAAGGAGCCCCACCTATGCCCAAGAGTGTGTGCCAACCACGCGGGGCTCCTGCGAATCCCCACCATTTTTCCTTAAGACAAAGGAAGTACAATTTCGCTCCAGTCTACAGTATTTGGGGAACTCAAGGCTCTAACAAGCAAGTCCCTTCATCGTTATCTTCTGAGTTTACAGTCAGCAGTCTGGAAGAATGGGAGGGAAGAGTTTACGTTTAGGAAGGCAGACACCTCTGGAGGGGAAATGGGGCACCTTCGAAATTAAAACTTAACTGGAAAAGGAAGAGAAATCAGATAATATCCTTTCTGCCGTCCCCTAATACCTTGAGGAGTTCAAAGGTTTTCCAAGCCTGCGGCACTTGGCAATTATAATTACACAGTAAAATACCTAAGGTTAATGAATAACCTCTAAAGGAAGTTACTTCACATAATGACAGCAATTTCTCTGAACTAAATGTTAATAATAAGGCCTGTAATACTATGAGAAGGAAATGGTGGCAATTGGCAAATGGAACTCTGTTGCTTGGTAACAAGACCTGAGGTATGAACATTCTCTTTACCTCACGGGAAAGGGGTGGGTGGAAGGATTGCAGCTCTGATTCCAAAGGCAGGCAGCTTTCTGAGGCCACCGGCTGCCGGGCAGTACATAAAGTGAAAGCGTCTGTGGCAGATCATTCTGTTAGCAGAGAGAAGTTGGAGGGAGGGTAATTCCCCAAGAATTACTTAGCAGCACGGTCAAGGAAATGGGGTGTAATCTATAAAGAGACCGAGGGCAACCCAGTTCACATTACCTGGTACAAATCACTGCTGCACAAATAGAACATTTCAGCAAAATCCACCCAAGGGCTAAATCTTCTCCCCAGCCTCTCTTGCTTCGCTGTGTTCCAGCAGAGACATACACTTTGATCCTCTTGTTTGTTTTTTTCTGTTTTAGAGCAACTGTGGCATTTGAGAGATGAATTGTAAAAGGAATGCAATTAAGCCAACCTCAGAGTGCGATGTTCCTTGCTGAGGAAAACTTGACGGATTTGAACTGCAGGCGAATCGAGTGGGGTAATTATTGGCAGTCGAATTGAAAGATCCTAGAGACAACTTCTTCCAACTGGTCGTTCATCAACAGGAAATAGCCGACAGCAAGGTCATTATTACCTTAAGCCCTTACAGGAGCACATTCACTGAGAGGCGGAGATAAGACTGAGAATTTGAAATCCCTGTTCGTTTTATCGCAGGGGTTCTAAAAGCTCCCAGACTATCTGCATCACCTGGACAGCTTTTAAAACATACAGATTCTTGGGGCCGCACCCTGGACATTGATACAAAGCTTTAGAATAGACACCTGGGAATCTGTACTGAATTTACTGGTGTTCTGATCAGCCAAGTGTGGAAACCATTGCTCTAAGTTATGTCAGGAGTAGTTTGGGGGCGGGGGGTGCAAAGGAGGGGAACGCCTGGCTGGCTCAGTCAGTTAAGTGGCTGTCTCTTGATTTCTGCTCAGGTCATTATCTCAGGGTCTTGGGATTGCCTCCGGAATCCTGCGTCGTTGGGCTCCCTGCTCAGTGGGGAGCCTGCTTCTCCCTTTCCCTCTGCTGCTCCCCCTGCTTGTGCTTTCTCCGGCCCTCTGTCAAATAAATAAATAAAATCTTTAAAAAAATTAAATTTAAATTAAAATAATAATAATAATAATCCTATATTATTTAGCTACAGGTCTTAACGAGCTAATGTTGAAATGGCCAAATAAGACAAACATACCTTTACAAGAAATGGCAGGGTAAGGGGAGAGACTTCATTCAAAGGAATGACTTCTGAATAGTAAGAACATGGTTTGGGCAGATTCAGCTTCTGGCCCTGAAAATGACACCACCTTACACATAGATTGAACCCTGAATCATTAAGATCTCTGCATTTACTATGCAAAATGCAAGGAAGTACATCCTAATAAGACCTTCTAAGTATGTTCAAAGAAATTAAAAACCCACCACTAAATAATCAAGAGAAACACCATCAAAGTAATTAAAAATAAACACCATCAGTTCAGTACGCATGAACCACAAAAAACAGTCCCCTACAAAAAGTGGAACTGACAACCTGACAAAAGCCATTTCCTTTTCCCCAAAATTCTGTAGGAGTCATTCATGTGATTCTTGAGAAGCCAGAAGCAGGTTCACCTTAAACCCCAATCCTAATTTATTGGAAGTTTCTTTAAATCACTCTCTACCTTTACATCCTTACCCTGGGACTGGCAGGAATCTCTGGAAACTTCTCTCTCCTGACGTTTAGGAGAATAACACCTCTCGTCCCCACTCCTGTGCACCAGAAAGATCACATGGAGGTGATCTTCAACAGCCTACTTGAACTGAGGTTGCCCAACACAGGTGAAAGCTGTGACAGCCATTCGGCCCGCACATCTCATAGTCTGAATAATGTCAACCTTACATAATATAATGTCTGGGCGAGAGGAAGCCATGGCTTCCAGGAACACTGCCTCATACCCCCCACCCCCCCCATCACCTCCCTCTGGGCTCTGCGCACCCGCACATGACTCCAGTGATGCTTCCACCATGCTACTGCTGACTTGCCCACCTCCTGTATTGAAACATAGGCTCCTCGAGGGTAGGAGGTGCATCCTACTGCTTCACTTTGCAAGATGGAGGTACTGTACGGGGAGAGAAATTACCTTCGACCCTCTTTGAGTCTCTGGCTGGGCCTGAGACTTAAATGAACATAAGAAGGATTGACAGGAGAAAAGCAGATTTGTTTAATATAAGGTTTACGGGACACAGGAGTGTTCATAAGGAAATGAAAATGCAAAGAAGTAGCAAAACCTAAGGGCATATGTATTAGGTTGAACAAAGACATGCGATTGGGGGAAAGTGACTAAAACCTATGGAGAGACTAAGGAAGAAAAGAGTTATTTTAACAAGGTCTGTTCGTACAGATTTCTCTCAGCCTCCCCCTCTAGTGATAAGAATAGTCCTTTCCTCCTGGTCCTGAGAGGGCATCTTTCCCAGGGGAGTTTTATCTCCTGCTTTCTGGAAGAAGAGGGGAGACCAGAGTGCCCTTCTTGCACATATGTTTTTTAGTGCCTTTAGCTCAAAATAACCCATATGCCCAAGCAGCATATTTTGGGAAAGCATATTCTGCCATCCTTCAGTATCAAGTGTATGAAGAAGTTAGATGCTGGGGCACCTGGATGGCTTAGTCATTAAGCGTCTGCCTTCAGCCCAGGTCATGATCCCAGGGTCCTGGGATCTAGCCCCGCATTGGGCTCCCTGCTCAGCGGGAAGCCTGCTTCTCCCTCTCCCACTACCCCTGCTTGTGTTCCCTCTCTCACTGTCTCTCTCTCTCTGTCAAATAAATAAATAAAATCTTTAAAAAAAAAAAAGTTAGATACTTATGGCTAATGAGTACCTAAAGATCTTGCTGCAATAGTCGCTTCCTCTGTGTTAGCCATTGTCATCCCCAGTTTTTGGTTTTTGTCTCTTTTTTTCTTCGAAAAGAAGACAAAATGTTGAATGATGCCCTTAGTCACTAACACTTTAGTATGAATTATTACAGTTGGTGATTCTTTTCCAGATTAGAAGCACAATTAGACTTGAAAATATGGGTAAAGGAGAGGGAACAAAAGTCAGAGTAAAGAATAATATCTATGAAAGGAAACCTTTTGCCAATATTTCATCTTGGCAACATGTTGAACATGAATAGTGTTATTCCTTCTCACCCAACGGATAGATGGTGATGTAGTAGTGCTTGGTGATTTCTGTTGAAAGGAGTTTGTCCCATGAACAACTTCTAGGAACTGAAGATATGAAGTATGTACCCTAATGGAGGCCTAAATCAGAGAGTGATTATTTTCTTAGTAATTATTTGTCCTGTGCAAAAATGCACTACTCAAAATAAACCCGACGCAATCCTGGCACTAACGTGTAATAGATTCACGAAGAGAGTGAGAGAGGGAGGGGCAAGGTCCGGAGGTTTGACCACAGAATCTGGAATCAGAAAGACACTGTTAAATTTCTGGTTCGGTCATTGACCACTTGGATGACCTTGGGCAGGTTACCTAAGCCCCATATTCCTCATTTGTAACATGGTAATAGCAACACCCTTACCTTCTTACAGGATTGTTGAGACTTAGACATTACATAAAGCGATGGGCATACTGGCACTGAGCAATGGTACATATGATATGATTATCATCTGCTTAACAAACGTTCATGAAATGGAACACACTGTTCTAACATATTTTGGAATCCCCTTGGTTCAGACACCCTAACCCATGGCTGATACACCTGGGACACACAACCTACTTTAGACTCTCCATTCTTAATACTCCTAACAAAAGAGTATTAGGTTTTGCTAAAGGTTGAGTCTTTACAGTACAAAATAAATAAATAAGAGATTCAAATGTTTTCCAGTTAATTTGACCAATAAACATGGTTAGACCACATAATTCAAATTATTTCTTGATTTGCCTGATTGAATGTGGCCAAAACTATAAAACTGCTTCTGCTGGTGAGCATCAGGGACATAGTCCTAAGAAACCTTATTGTTTAAATCACAGACCTTGAGGAACTGGGATTCCTATCAGGGATTATACAACCAAAATGAAACAGCTTTAAGTTGAGTAGGCTAAAGCAGCCCAGCTTTGGTACAAGAGCCAATTCTTATTATTCCCCAATCCTGTTAGAGCTAATAAAAAGTTTTCTCCCTTCTGCTAGAACAAACCCTCTGTACTCACTCAGAAAAGTACATAAATCTTGATCAAGCAATCCTTAAGTAAACCATATTCCAATATTCCATCTCCCTTGCTAAACAAGATAAATTCAGCCTTTTTTTAAACCTCAGAATTGATAGTCTTGATGCCTGAACAACAGAACCCCTGGTATTTATAGTCCTTAAAGCTTCTGTGAGGAAGCCCTGACCTTCTGAATGTCCACTTTTAGTTAAGGCCATTATTACCTCAAGAATTGGGGTTTCCCCCCCAGAAACCATGTTACTGAAATATTCTTATTCCTATAGCTACTCCTGTCCTGTATGCTCCAAAATATACCCATACGGTCCCTGGCTTAGAGTAAACTCTGATCACTGAGGTAATATCAAAGGACACAAATCGGGTAATTTCTAGGAACCTGGGCTTATTGAGCCTGACCTAGATGGACACAGATTAGGATTTTAAGGATCCTGTTCAATTCCCACTTCTGGTTCACCATCAAATCTACTTCCTAAGGAGTAATAGTTCTGTCGGTTCTCATGGCGAGGGGGGTGCATAGGGGAGGAGTGAAGGAAAATTGTTCCAGGTCCACCTCTTGATTCTGATTGAAATCCTCTTCCTTCCAGTCACTAAAATCCCAACTCTGTGGATTCCTTGGATTCTACTCAGTTCCACCCCTTTATCTCTTTCTCTGATGACAGAGCTCCAAGTCAGCCCCTAGAAGCTACCCCTGCTCTATGGCTTCCTCATGCCATCTCTAAACCCACCATGTTCTATCAAGCTCTAAGTCCCCACCCAACTCTGTTCCCCATCACCTTCCCATCATAACTTCCCTCCAAAACCTTATCTCAGGTTTTACTCTCACACTTTTTCTGACTTTTGGGAATCCCCTCTTTTAAGCCCTGTACTTCTCCCAAGTACGAACATGAGCTTTTCTAAATCCAAACACATTTCATTACTCATCAAGGATGGGGTAATCTATCTCCTCATTATTTTTAAACAAAGCCTACTTTCCTGAATTGCCAACGGGTATCCGTAGTTTCAGGTAATAACCCAGATATAGCAAAAAAATATCAAAACCTAATCCACTTGCAGTGTCTGAATTATCTAATTTGACCATTCATTTAATAAAATTAGCAAAAAATTTTCCAGATTTTAATTTGGGATAGTGCAGACATAGCTGGTATCAAGATAGACTAAATAAGACAATTTTTATCTCTTTAAAAATAATACATTGAGCACATGCTGTAGCACACTGTATGCTATGTGTAGGGAAGGAAAAAAAACGACCTTTCCTCTAATGTCTTAGGTTCAGTGACTGGGGTCTGTGAATTAAACTGACAAAAGACAGATTAATAGGAAAGAAGGTTTATTTCCTATGTACATCATGGGATGGGGCTTCACAGAAAAGAAATGAAAATCCCAAAGCGACCCAGGTTCTTATATACCATTTTAACAAAGGATGATGTAAAGACCAGACAAAGAAAAAGGGGGATGGGGGTACATTTTAGGAAGATGATTGGGAGTACATTGTAAATAAGGATTGTTTAGGAAGATTTGTTATGTCTCAAGTCATCTGAGGTGATAAGAATTATCTCAAAAGACTCACAGAAGACTAACTTTAAGAAGGGAAGTTTCCTTTACAAAAGAGAAATTTATACCCTGCTTTTGGGCATAAGGAGGCAGGGCAGGAGCACCTTCTGTGTTTGCTGTTTCTTAATTGCCTTTAGCTCAATATAATCCTTATACCAACATGGCATTTTGGGGATGGCATATTCTGATCCCCTTCATATGCAAAGGTAAATAGCAAGCTGACCTTACCCTCAAAGAATTTATGCAAAAATGAAGTCATTAAATTCTCCTAGATTTTATATTCTAGGGGAAAGAAGGGTGGTGGGGGAGATCACCCATTAGGCACTATATTTTAGTTGTGAGGCATTCACTGTGGTTTAATCAGAATAATATCCAAAATTTAGTTCATAAAAGAATGCTTCATTATCCCATCCTGAAAAATACGTTGCATAGTAAGTTTAATACTTTTCCAAAAGTGGGTTGGCTTATTTTTGGATGACAGGCCCTATGAATCCATTATTTTTAATGGGAAGAATAATAAGGTATTCCCAGTATGTCTGAAAATCCCAACCAATTTCCCCAAACATCACTGAAACACTCTTAGGTGTCTATATAACAATGCATCAAGGATTCCTGCATACTACAAAACACTTAAGACACCAATTACCTAATTATTTAACACTTAATGAACTCATTAGTGGGCATCTTTGTATGCAGTACTTGATAATGTACAGAATCAGATATGAATTATGTTTTTCCTTCTGTACGGCCATAAACATGCACTCTAGCCTAAATAAACAATGAAGTGATATGTTAAAGATACATAAAAGTTCAAAAAAAGCCTCAGCAAAATAAAATAAACAAGATAATTATTTTTGAATGGCTACTGCTTGAAGAATTGCCCGAGGGAGGTCTGGTGGCAAGAGGCAGAAGCTAGTCTGTGGTCCCTGTTGATTTCTGGACATGAGAGAAGGTGAGTAAGGAATGCTTACTCATCACGGGAAGCTTTTCTCCTAAAGCACCCCTCTTTTAGGCTTCTTGGACTCACCCAATTTCCTCCTAGGCTTTTCCACTACATAAAAGGCATTTCACTTAATAATAAGGGGAAGATGAGAGCAATAATGCGCTGTACATTTCATCAACGTGCAAACCTGATTCCGTTGAGAGAACAGATGAAAGGAGTTTTGCTCAGACCCCAGGACAACTTAAAGTTTTGCTGGCTTGAATGTGGAATGATTATAGCAAATTGTAATTTAGATAATGAACTTCTTAATGCAGGAAGTTCTTAATTCAGGAAATAGGAGTTGGTGAAATTGAAACCAATTTATTAAATAAAAGGAAAAGCAGATACAGCCAAGTACTTAGAAGCTAGAACGCTCCATTTTTAAGGTTCGGAATAAAATAGCATGGGAGCTATAATTCTTCAGTTTTTTACTCTACCATCACTCTAATACTTTGTTTTAATCCTCTGAAGTTGTTTAGAACAGATGCAACAAATATCTGCAAAAACCAACTTAAACTTTACTTCTAAACTTTTGCTCAAGATTTAGCTATAAACATAAACATTCGATTGCATAAACTGGTAACAGTTCACATACTGGATAAGGCTTATATTTAACTGCATAACACCATATTTTCCAGTCCTCTGGGACCAGCCTCCCCTCACTCCCTAGAAAGAAAAGCTGTGCCTCCTCCCAATTTCAATGGTTCTATAAATCTCTTGCCTCTGTCTGTCCCCTTGACCATAGGGAGGTCCATGACCAAAGCCAAGGCAATTGGAGTAATACCTGCTAGAAATTGGTCCTGGAATGAGCAACTACCCGAAGATGAGCCTTTCTAGATCCTTCTCTTCCAGAGATTCCCCAAGCCGAAAGTAGAAGAAAGAGCTCCTCTCCTTTCCATTGCTAAGCCTTTCCCAGGGATTGCCCTATTAGAATTCTGGGGCTGCCTGTGGCCATCTCCATCAAGAAGCCATCTGAAGGGACAGAGAGTGGGTGACAACAAAAAACGCCAAGACTTAAGGCACAGAAATGGAACGACAGTCCTGATATTGGATCCAAGCGACCCTGAAGCCAACCCTACTTCTTCTTTCCCTATATCAAGAGCCACCAAGTTCCCCTTTTTGGATAATATTTTTGAGATCAGTTTCTGTCACGACAACCAAATATATTGATTAACCAAACTATAGTATATTCATAAATTCAAAATTGTGTGGCCATTAAAATGATCCTACCAAAGTATAATTCTCAATAAAAATTAAATGGATAGCACACAAAGATAATCTGGTATATTAAGTGAAAAAAAAAATCTAGTTACTAAACAATATTCATAGCATCAACTAATGATGCTAAAAATAGGTGGATAGAGAAAATACTGTAATGATGGCTTTTTTTTCTGGGTGTTGGGACATATGATTTTTAAAAATAATTTTCCATACTTCATAATTTTTCCTTTTATAAGAAAATGATGCTAGAAACCAAGCCTTTGGGCCAACCTTTTTACAAGTCTATGTACAAATTAAAACATAATCACACACTGATACACTTTGAACTTTGCCATGCCCCTTTATTTCAAAATAAGTCTCCTTGACACATCATCCTTTTTCTTTTTCAAGCACTGGGACTTTAAAAGATGACATTTATCAGGATGGTAAATAATCATCACCTTCCCCAGCAGTTCATGGCTTTTTGGCTAGTGTAGCAATGCGCAAAAGAAATATTTTGATCTAAATGAAGTCACTCAGTAACTTTCTAATTATTTTTCTCCATAGTAACACATATAAAATATGAAAAATATGTTTATTCAAGGTTTTTTTTTCTTCTTCATAACTAGTTCAAAGAGCCTTAAGTGTGTTTTATACCTCCTTAAAAATTTCACCCTGTAGATGGGTTTCATTTTAACACTGAAGTCTGGGGCTTTACACCAATAACCTGACTGTATTACTGCATTCCTGATGAAAAGCACTAATAGCTTAAAATGTTTCTTTCTTGAATTTTTTTTTTCTCATGAAAATGACTCTGAAAGCTTTGGAAGGTGTTTTAAAATAATGTCATATGAAAAGTCAGCCTTTTATTAGACTGCAGACCACAGAAGAAACCCATGGAGTTTTTTTCTAATATAATTCAGCCCCTACATTCAAGAACTTAAGAGCTGGAGTACGTTTAATAGGTAGACCTAGAGGCTTCTGTGCCTCCGTAATCCTCCTTTCATCAAAACAATGGCTATAATTAATATTTATGATTTTACCTTTCACCTCGAAGGACTTCACAAATTGTTACCACAGGACTCATGACACTCACTAATGAAGTACTGTTCAGTCGAGTAGAGAAATTTATAATCACCTCAAGTTTACTCCATAATAATGTGGCTACAGAAGGGGGTTGGGTGGTGACGACCAATACAATTCCCCATCACCAAAGAATGACTCAGGAATGGGAAATCTGTTAGTCAGCCCATACTGATTCCTCAAAGCCTGCTTAGCAAAATCATGTTTTTTCATTATGAACCACTGTGATGTCAAGCAAGCATAGGCAAAGTACACCCCTAGGGCCTCTGGCCTCAATTTTATACACTACATCGCTCCTACCCCCTCTCCACTCTCTACCCCACCCCCCAGTGAATGATTTTTACATTTTTATTTATTTTATTTATTTTTTAAAAAGATTTCATTTATTTATTTGACAGAGAGAGCACATGGTGGGTTGGGGGGTGGGGGAACAGCAGAGGGAGAAGGAGAAGCAGACTGCCCACTGAGCAGAAAGCCCAATGTGGGGCTGGATTCCAGGACCCCGGGATCATGACCTGAGCCAAAGGCAGAGGTTTAACCAACTGAGACACGCAGGTGCCCGATTTTTACATTTTTAAAGGATTGTTTAAAAACAGAAAGGAAGGAAGGAAAGAAGGAAGAGAAAGGAAGGAAGAAAGAGTATGTGACAGAGACTGTATGTAGCCTGCAAAATCCAAAGTATTATGGATACTGTGGAAGCACATTTCAGGTATTACTGAACTTTTTTAGAGTTAGCACATTGCTCTGGACTGAGGAGATACAGACCCAGTGAAGACCAAGCTCCTTAGCACCCTGCATATATGAACACTATCGTACACAGGCTACTCACCAACTCCCGGGGTCATCACTCCTGCGGGACTACGGCACCATTCAACAGCCCTAAAGGGGGAGCACCTGGGTGGTGCAGTCGTTAAGCGTCTGCCTTCGGCTCAGGGCCTGATCCCAGTGTCCTGGGATCGAGCCCCACATCGGGCTCCCTGCTCCTCTGGGAACCTGCTTCTTCCTCTCCCACTCCCCCTGCTTGTGTTCCCTCTCTCGCTGGCTGTCTCTCTGTCAAATAAATAAATAAAATCTTTAAAACAAAAAACAAAAAAACAGCCCTTAAGGTGAAAAAGGAACAGAAACCCAGCTGTTGGTTCACATTTAGGGAGATCCACAAGCAAGACTGAGCCCATTCAAGTCACAGCTGAACCAAACAGAAAGCCAACAGAGTATCGGCATGCCTTTCCAGCTGTACACCTCTGTCTAGCCTTTTAGCTCGTTTTAGCAGGTATTTATCTGATGTTATTCATAAGCCCTGCCTATCCATGGATGTGCCCCATGTGGTGAAGATGCCCTTTGCATCATGATTGGCTAAAGGTGAATGGAAGTCAGATGAAACTCACTTAAACACAGGGCCACAAGCAAGCTACGGAGGCTGCTCGTACGCTTTGAAAAGGGACCTAAGACCAGTAGATTGTGGATCAGAATGAACACCCACGGAGTCTGCCAGTCTCTGTTGCTTCTCCTGTACAGAAACACATCAGCGTTCCTATGGATTTGCCCTGCGTCTGAACAGCACTCAGCGTTTTGAAAGTGCAGTCCATTTCTCACCGTGGCGCACTAAGTCAGTCTTCGTGCTTCTCTGTGCATGTGGTATGCCGCCCCAATACGACACCCCCTATGGTGTTTGGCCTGCTCTTATTTACCTCCCACTGGATAGCTTTTCAGTTTTCGTGGGGAACTCATACAGAGATAAGAACCTCTTCAGGGGCATGGGAGATGTGGGGGTTAGCTCCCAAATTCCTGCTTCATCCATGGGGTAGCTGTGCAAGCAAACTAAGAGTCATAGCATCAATTCTTGATCTGTAGAATTTAAGCTGCGTGACTCAAGAAAAAACAAATTCTAAAAGGGAAGATCTCCCCACCCTCTTTTCTGGACATGAAGCTGGTTCAAAGAAAAAGTCTAAAACAGGCAAAGCTTGCTTTGACAGCCATACATCATTCTTTCCACAACCCTGTCCCACTTCCCAAATACTAGAGTAAGCCCCCTTAACCCAGCACTGCCCTGAAGCTGCCTGTTCTCCCGGTGTTGCATTCTCTCTCCCACTCGCTGAGAACTCCCTAAAAATAGGAAGCGAGTCTAACCCACCTTGGCATCCCCAAAACCTACCACAGTCATCAGCACATAACAAAATGTATTTCCATTTCTACTCTCCAACAATCCATTCCTTCAGTGCCGATATGTCATTCACCTAGATACAATGGAAGGTAAAATCACTATCTTTTTTGATCCGCTTTCATTTTCACATTTTATTACGGAAATTTTTTTAAAAGATTTATTCACTTGAGAGAGAGAGAGAGTGCACGCACACATGAGCAGGTGGAGGGATAGAAGGAGGCGAGAGAAGCTCAAGCCCACTGGACACTGAGTGCAGAGCCCAAGGTGGGGCTTGATCCCAGGATCCTGAGATCATGACCAGAGAAGAAACCAAGAGTCAGATGCTTAACTAACTGAGCCACCCAGGTGCCCCTATTATGGAAATTTTTTAACACATGCATAAGTAAAGACAATAGTGTAACAAAACTGCCATACACAATACCTTAACCTCTTACCAACGATCAACCTCTGTCCAGTACTGTTTATAGGTATCTCTCACTCTTCCCCACCCTTCTTCACAGCAGCTTATTTAAAACAAAATCCTAGGGGCAACTGGGTGGCTCAACAGGTTAAGCAGCTGCATTTGGCTCAGGTCACAATCTCCAGGCCTGGGACTGAGCCCCTGTTGGGCTCCCTGTTCAATGGGGAGCCTGCTTCGACCTCTGCCCCTCCCCGCCCACCCCTACTCTCTGCTTGTGTGTTCTCTCTCTCTCGCAAATAAATAAATAAAATCGTAAACAAAAATAAAATCCTAGACATTCTATCATCTCATTGATACTTAATTATTTCCCTCAATTTTTTTTACAAAAAGCATATATTTGTAAGTTAAATGTGAAACTGGTTCTTTCATTCCAAGTGTTAAGAATTTCTAAATATAAATATTACCTCCAGTTTTTCTTCATTCATGAAGGATTAAGATATAAAATAAATACAATCATCAACTCACATATAATTATCTATTAAAGGGACAAAGATTTTGCTTGTATGTAATGACTTAAATCTGAGACATTTCACGTTCCTTTTCCCCTTACCACCATAACTTTACATAAGTCTTAAGGCTATCATACAAATACATATATTTTCAAGAGAGGGAAAGAAACAAATATAATAAGATGGGTTATACTATCTTTTATATACAAAGTTCTGATTTTGTATTCAATGCTGTATTTTAATCTTTCATTTTAACCATTTTGTGAAGAATCCGCCTGTTGAATTATTAAATTACATGGTGCTAAATGCAATATTCAACCCAAAGAGACAAAAATAAAAGGGCATGGAGCAAGTCTTTTCAACATAAGAGATTTTAAAATACTTTCAAGTGCTTAATCAGAATTTAAGCCCAAATTAAATTCTTTTTATCTATATTTTTATATGCCATTTTTATATTTACAATTTCTTAAACTTTAAAAGTTATTTTTAAAGGCCAAAAGCTAAATATTATCAACATGCTATATATATTTCAAATCACAAATACCTCTTAACCACTTGCATTCCCTCCCTAATTTTTTAGGAAAAGTTTTATCATCCTGGTTTTGCAAAAGATGAAAGATTCTTGGGTGAGTAAATCACTCATCATCAGGTAACCATAAGGTGATGGAAACAGATTTGAACCCAGTTTGAATCAGGTAAAAAATTCAATTTTTCTACATGGTGATGATTCCCCAACTTTCCACAACACAACTGCTTTCTTTCTTTTTTTTTTTTTTTTAAGATTTTATTTATTTATTCAACAGAGACAGAGACAGCCAGTGAGAGAAGGAACACAAGTAGGGGGAGTGGGAGAGGAAGAAGCAGGCTCCCAGCAGAGGAGCCTGATGTGGGGCTCGATCCCATAAGGCCAGGATCACGCCCTGAGCCGAAGGCAGACGATTAACCGCTGTGCCACCCAGGCGCCCCAAGACAACTGCTTTCTTAAAATATGATGTTCTCTAATCTAAATAAATCTCTAACTCGGTGGATCTCCTTTCTCTCCCAGGTCAGTTCCTTTAACCTCACTCACTTCTGAGCCCATCAATTTCCCAGAAACTCCAAGTTTTTCACTGAGAACAGCAACTACGGCAGGAGGAAAGAGCTCCGGCAGCTGCAGTGGCGCCATCATTCTGCGTGTTTCCTGTACCTACACAGTTCCATAGGTAGGAAGGAAAAAACTTTGCTTAACAGCTATACCTAAAGAAGATTCCAGATAATAGGATTCACAATCAAAACTATAATTTAAGCAAATCATCAAAGCTGAAAGCACTGGGAAGAAAAACTCATCACAAAAGAACTAAGTCCTTCAAAGATTAGATTTAGGGGTGCCTGAGTGGCTCAGTTGGTTGAGCAACTGCCTTCAGGTCAGGTCATGATCCCAGGACCCTGGGATCAAGCCCCCAGCAAGCTCCCTGCTCAGTGGGGAGCCTGCTTCTCTCTCCCTCTGCCTCTCCCCCTGCTTGTGTTCTCTCTCAAATAAATAAATAAAATCTTTTAAAAAAATATATGAAAAATAAAGATTAGATTTATTTATGCATCTAAACTGAAGTCTATTACCTCAAAGTGTCTGCTCCATGATTACAGTCCCGAATCCTAGACTGGTCTGAAGACCAAAAATTGGTAACAACCTAAATCTATCAATAGTAGAATGGATTAAAAGTTATGGCATATTTGTAGAGTGGGATATTACACAACTATCCATGATAAAATGGATGAATCTTCCCTAATGTTGAGCAAAAACAGCAAGTCAGAAGAGTAAGTCATGATTTTCCTGAGAGAAAGCTAAAAGCAGGCAAAACTAAATAATGGTAGAAAAGGAGAGAAAAGAAAGAAAATGATCACCTTAGAGTTATAATGGTTACACCTCTGGGGCAGGATAGAGGATGGGAATTCCATAAAGACACACGGGAAGGGGCTAGGGGATGATTTTCAGGTGTTGGTAAGGTTCGATGTCTGGAATTGGATGGTAGTTACATACAAATCCAAATTTTAACCATTTATTAACACATACATATGTATTTTTCTCTTTTATGAAAGTATTTTCTATTTCACGATGCAAAATGTTTAATTTTCTAAATTGTAGGACAGTTTTCCTGTAATTTGATTATATAGAGGAAAGAAAAGAAGGTTCCTAAAAATACTCCCAAGGCAAAGATAAAGAACGCTGCCTCTGTTCTCTCCTTGAGATTCGAAGTTGCACGGGGGCCTCTCGTTGCAATTCTTAACCTATGGTGGATGTTAAATAAATATTTGATGATGTTGAGGGCTTAAGTAATAACTTATGTAAACATCAGGAGCTGTTGCACAGAAGGTATTCTCATGGCACAATTTAAGTTGACCAGAGGGATCTCACTGTGGTGTGTATGAGACTAACTGTAGAATAAAAGAAAGTCTCATTAACTCGTCAAGTTGACAGGGTTTGGGAGCTTGTTTTGTTGCGGCAAAACCAGTGTTTGCAAACTGAGCATCCTTATAGAGTCAGTGGATCTGTAAATTAGCACAACATATAAGAAGGGCAGTTTGGCAACATTTGGCAAAAGCCTTCAAAACAATACCTTTTGACTCAGCAATTCCACTTCTAAGAATTAATCTTAAAGAAGTAGTCATGGATGCAAAGATTAAGCTAAAAGGGTATTTGGGATAGTTTTGCCTGGAAAAGCAAAAAAATGAGACGCGACGTAAATGTCCAATGATATGGGAGTTGTTCGACAGATTATGGTCCTTGCCTCCCTTCAGTGGAATTCCATGTGGCCATTTAAACTGCTGTTGTGGAGGACTATTTTAAAACAGGGAGATATGTCCATAATATACTGTTATTTTTAAAATCCAGTTACAAGGCTCTACGTATAATTTAATATAGACAGACAGACAGACAAATGGATAGATAGAACCAAACCACGTCAAAATTTAGTAGCCTGAAATGACAACTAGCTTGTTCTCTCTCTCTTTTCCACAAGTTGCCTGAGATGACCGGCTAAGACAAACAGATCTTGCGTTACTCTCATTTTGGAGACTACTGTAGGCTGACCAACTCATCCCACTTTGCCCAGGGCTTTGTCGGTTTTCGCACTGACAGTCCCACACCCAGGAAACTCCCCTCAGTCCTGGGAAATTGGGTTGGTTAGTCTCAGACTAGCTGCCATGAATGCCTCCCCCCGCCCCAATGACAACAGTGACTCGAGGTGGTGGGATTATGGGCAAAATGTATTTTCTTTTATTTTACTTTTCTACATCCTGTACATTCTATCATATCTGTGTATGCATCTAAAACAGAAAAAAATTGTAACTAAAACTTCATTATCTAGAATTGCAATTATTTGTAACTGTTTGAGTTTAGCAGCAGACTGAGGCTTACCTTTGTACCACATACAAAGAAATTGAATGGTATAAATAAAATTCTCTGGAAGATGCTTATGGCCTTCCAGTCTGGGTTCGTAGTTCCCAGTCTTGTTTCCTACCCCCCCCATGGTAGGTATGACGCCCTCCCCGTTAGTAACCACCATCCACCTGGCAGAGATTCTGAACCAGCTGTGGAGGAGGGAGGACTCTTGGGATAAAAAAGTAAGTCCGATGTGTTTTGGTTTATGTCTGCTTAAGAATAATTAAGACATTTTTTTGACTGTCAGATTTGTCTATTTTTAAAATATATCTTAAAATATTTTTCTAGGACGCCTGGGTGGCTCAGTCGTGAAGCATCTGCCTTGGGCTCAGGTCATGATCTCAGGGTCCTGGGATCAAGCCCTACATTGGGCTCCCTGCTCAGCGAGCCTGCTTCTCCCTCTCCCTCTGCCTGCTGCTTCCCCTGCCGTGCTCTCTCTCTCTGTCAAATAAATAAATAAATAAAATCTTTAAAAAAAATTTTTTTTCTAAAATATGTTGTACTATTCCATGTTGAAGTTATTCTTTTCTTAGTTTAAATTCATGAAATTTTACTCTATTTACTATACTAGCCCATTCACTCTAAGACTTCATGTCCTACAGAACAAGTCAATTAAAGAATAATATAATGTTTAAGGTACGTGGGCTGACAGTGGTAGGGACTTCAGATCTTTTATATAGTCTAGCTTACTTGTTATATACATTCTTCTTTCACCAGTTTGAAATTATCCTGTTTTCCCTATTCATTAGTTGAGCAACCACAGGCTAGACTGATTTCCTTTCTATGATGAGTGTTCTTATAAGTTTAATCAGTCCAACTCATTGATGACATGGTCAGGTACAGAAATTAAGATAATAAACTTAGCTAACATAATCCTCTCTTAGCAAACAAACTTCAGCCTTGTTTTTCTCCCTCCCTCTGAATTGTATGCATACACATACACAGGCATGATTTTGTTCTCTGGGAACTTGACTTTCTGCATAAAAGATTTCTGCCATAAGACATTCCCTAGCGCTTTAAGAGAAAGGCAATAAAAGGTGAACAATGTACTGTGATGGAGATTAGAGAAGTCGGCATAATACTCTGGTTCTACCAGTGAACTAATCATTTTACAGTATGTGAACGATTTGATGTTCAAGCCATAGTCTGTTCAGAATCGGCTATTTCTCTTTCTAAGCCACGAACTCTACATAAGTTACTGTACACCAATAATTTTAAAAACTAACAGCAACATTGTTCCTTACTGCCAAGTCTGTGTAACTTACTCGTGCGGCAAAGACATAGTCAACATTATAAAATGGAATATTCTCCTCTCCAAGATTCATGAAGATATTTCATTCCTGACACACTGTTAGCTTCACTGGGGTAGTATGCTTATTGCCTGGGCAATAGAAGGTGAAATCAGAAAAAGAATATTTTCTTAAGTAGCATCTGACCCTCTTTCCTGGAATTTTATTTTACACTGCCATGTCTTACGGATTTGATTTCCATTAATACAGAAAACTGGCCCTAGCCCTCTGGAAAGGAGCAAATAGAGGAACTATATGTCCTTCCATGTGGGCTTTGGCAGGACAGTCTGGGTTTGCTCAGGTTTGGCCCCTCAGCCTCCTAAGGTCTCTAGGATTCGAATTCCCTGTGGTTTGTTTAGGCTGTAACTAGGTCCAAGCCAGGGGGAACCAACACTTTCAAAAGCAAGGAGGACCGTCTCTTTGTTCCACAAGAACCTTCTGATCCCTTTTCAGGTGGTGGGTTGACACAATGGAGGGGACAGGGGTTGAGCCCTAAAACACTGAGCCAGTTTATAAAGCTTATCTCATATGCCCTTAAACTTTTCATAATGCCTGGGATCCCAAGTAAGCAGGACAAGCGCAGACCATGAAGGGTGACACTAAGTCTGTGGGGAGACAACCAGGAACAAAGAAGAACGACTAAAACATTGGTTTCCCTTATAAGAGACTTTCAAAATAAGTTTTATTTTTTTTTCGATGGAGCTTCCATATCTTGAGATATTTCAAGACACAAATCTGCCCATTTTATAAGCTCATAAAACCTTAAAGTTGAAAAAAAATAGGTTACCGGTTATCTCAATAAATATTTCACAAACAGTGGTGCACACCAGAATCGCCGAGATGAGCTTGGTCAAAATACAGATGCTCCGGGGTCAGGAAATCTGTATTTTGAACAAACTTCCCAGGTAATTTTGTGGCACCCCAACATCTGAGATTCACTGAATCTAATCTCAGTTCCTATCTCCTGCAGGCACTTTCATAGTTACTGACAGACCATCCATCACCAGCTCTAGGAAACAACTTAATGTGTAATGATGTCAGACAATTGGTAAAGAATAGAAGTGTCCGAAATACCCTACTTTGCAGAATATGCCTTTCTTGCTGTGTAGATACCAAATGTCTGCATATGCCCTTCTTGATGACTAAACAAATAGAAAATAGTTATTTAAATAAATAAGAAATGTATGAATTGTTTTCAGTTTTATTTTTATTTTCAAGGCAAATCAGTTGTTATATGAGAACTTCTTCCCTGATTAGGTTTGCTAAGCATGCCATACTTGGAAAACTAACAGGATTTATGAAAATCACTTAGGCTCCTATTTACCACATGCTTTTAATCAATTTGAGTATTCCAACTTATGTAAATTACCCTACATTAGAAACTTAAACAATTTGATAATTCTTCAATTATCCTTCCCACCTGTGGATAATGGCTAATATTTGATCTTTTATTCTGATATAGATTTATATTATTCAACTGAATATAGTCTTTGACTATGCTAAGGCTTTTATGAATTCTGAAAATTATGAAATTTAAATTTTTGTTATGTAAATGAGCAACAATTTATTTTCATAAATGTGAATTTATTTTTTTTAAGATTCATTTATTTACTTATTTGAGAGAGAGAATGAGAAAGAGAGAGAGAGAGAGCATGAGAGGGGGGAGGATCAGAGGGAGAAGCAGACTCCCTGCTAAGCAGGGACCCCAATGCGAGACTCAATCCTGGGACTCAGGATCATGACCTGAGCCGAAGGCAGACGTTTAACCAACTGAGCCACCCAGGTGCCCAATAAATGTGAATTTAAACACATGAAACAAGTGCAAGTGTTTTGTAATTATTACTTGTTGATCTGACAAAGTTGTTAGTCATTTCAGCAGAGAGCCCATCTGTGAATCTATGAGCTGAAAGTTTTCATTGCCATTTATGCTCTCTGGCTCCCATTCACTAATTCCAAAACACCAGCACCCCACCCTCCCACACACAGCAGTTGTAATGCTGCCTTGTCGGCGTTCGGAAGCCATATACATACATTGAGGAGATCCCGCTTACACAGGGCTGACACCCAACTAACTCTTCTTTGGACAATCTATAAAAGATGCTTATTAATTTTTGTTGCTTTAATTTGGAATAAATACAGTAAAAACCCACATGAGACCCACACCTGGTCTTTCCAGGAATTCATTTATATTGCAGATCAAATCACGTCCCCCAAGTACGTGGTGGTGTAAAGTGAGCTCTCTCATTGTGACACTAGAAGCCAATAGTATGGGTGTTTTTGCATCTCTGGACAATGGGTTACAACGGGATTTCACTATCTCAGCACTAATCGCCTTAACACTACAAGTCCTGGTTAAGCATGGGCTTAAAGCTGAAACTGATTTTCCTGACCATTAGCTCTTCTGGCTTGCCTTTTCAGCTGTGGAGCAGGAGATCCTAGATGCCTGCAAAAAAGCAATGTATTTTTTCTAATATCCACATGGGACACGAAGTCTATCAGTCCAGCCCCCTCAGATTTCTGCCACGACCAGGTCTTGCCTCTGTCAACCCATCTCCTGTCCTCCCATGTAATAACCTACATAATGACAGCCAGCTATGATCAGCTTAGCTCTGCTAATAGCCAGGGAAAAGCCCAAACAGAATTTGCTTTCCCTTAGTGGTGACTTGGCTTTCCAAATGTGACCTTCTAGAAATGATGCTTCAGCATCTGGTGTCTTTTATGGAATGCTGACATGAAATTTGGGCTCATGAATCAAAGAGTCAGAAGAGAAGCACAGGGACAAGTCAATAAAGGAATAAAGAAAATATGAATTAAGCAAAGGTTTGCAGTAACCCTCAGTTATTACTCCTTGCCTGGTATTATACCTCATATTACCCTGGCCAAGGACAGATGTCTTTGGGGGAAAATGTAACAACTAAATAACGAGGCCTTGAAATAAACACACTAGCCCTTATTTACAAGTTCAAATGCCGTCCTCCATGGTGGACTTCTCCATATCTGGAGAAGTTATTTCACCAATGCTATCATTGTCAAAACATTGTGGGTCTCCTCCTTTAGAACGGCCTTCAGACTTTGCCTTTGGCCAAAATAGTATTATCCAACCAGACAACCCTCACTCACTGAATACTCTTAAATTGTTTTTAAAAACAAAATCCACTAACATAGCATAGAAATGTGTTCTCATTTAGGATATTCGTTCCTTCACTCAATTATTTGTTTATTCATTTATTTAATCAGCAAGTATGGACTGAGCATCTACCAGTCACCACACATTGTACTGGGCACACATCCATGAGAAAGTCCTCCCATAAGAACACAGTGCAGTAAGAAAGACAGAAGTATATACAGCTAACTAAAATACAAGAAGATACATGCCATATTCATGATATAAAATGAATGTTATTTATGGTAACATAAAAGACGGAGCAATCATTCAGCCTGGGTGGGTAGGGAATGTTCACTGAGATGGTAAATCTGAGTATAATCTTGAAGGAATGAATTCATAAGATTCAATAGGAAGAGAAGAATGATATAAAACAATTCTAGGTCAAAAGTAATAATATAAATAATTAAACTATAAAAATGCACAGAGGTGGGGGTCCAAGAAAATTTCATAGGGGAAGAATTGTCTTCAGAACAACTGAAAATTCACATGCATAATATAATTTGGACCCCTAATTTCACACCGCACACAAAAGTAACTCATTAAATTCCTAAATGAAGGATTTAAAATCATAAAACTCTCAGAAGAAAATTCATAAGTAAATCTTTGTGACCTTGGGTTAGGCAATGATTTCTTAGATA
Source organism: Ailuropoda melanoleuca (assembly GCF_002007445.2). NCBI lineage: Eukaryota > Metazoa > Chordata > Mammalia > Carnivora > Ursidae > Ailuropoda > Ailuropoda melanoleuca. The sequence continues at coordinate 127,991,245 of NC_048222.1, forward strand.
TGATCAAAAAGCATAAACCATCAAAGAGAAGATTGGCAAGTCAGACTAAGTCAAAATGAAAAACATTTGTGCTTCAAAGCTTATCATGAAGAAAGTGAGGAGGCAACTCACAGATTAGGGAGAAAATATTTGCAACTCAAATACCTGATAAAGGACTTCTACTTGGGATATACAAAGAACTCTTACAACTCAACAATTTAAAAACAAACGACCCAATTTAAAAATAGGCAAACGATTTAAATAGACATTTCTCTAAAGAAGATAAGTGAATGGCTAATGAGCATGTGAAGAGACGCTCAACACCATTACTTATTAGGAAAATGCAAACCAAAACCACAGTGAGATATGACTTTACCTATAAGATAGCTATAATTAAAAAACCCAGACAATAGTAAGTGTTGGTGAAGATGTGGGAAAATTGGAACCCTCATATACTACTAGTGGGAATATAAAATGGTGCAGATGCTTTGGAAAACACTTTGGCAATTCCTCAGGATATTATACACAGAGTTACCATAGGACCAAGCAATTCCACTCCTAGGTATAATCAAGAGAAATGAAAACACATATCCACACAAAGACTTGTACACTAATGTTCATAGCAGCATTATTCATAAGAGCCAAAAAATGGAGCTAATCCAAATGTTCTTCAACTGATGAATGGATTTTAAAAATTGGTATCTCCATGCAGTGGAACATGATCTGGTCATAGAAGGGAATGAAGTACTGATGCAGGATACATGGTACATCAAAAACATTATACAGAGTGAACGAAGCCAGACACATACACACAACACCACGTGTTGTAGAACATCTTTTATTTTAAACATTCAGAACAGGCAAGTCTGTAGAGAAAAAAAGTAGATTAGTGGTTGCCTACGGCTACGAGGTAGGATGGAAGGGAAGGAGGGAGATGGGCAGTAACTGTCAACAGGTACAAACGTTTCTCTTGGGGGTGATGGAAATGTTCTACAATTGCATTATGGTGACCGTTTCACAACTCTGTACACATACGATACACCACACTCAATGGGTGAACTTAATGGTGCCTAAGTATGTCTCAATAAAGCTTTTAAAAAATACAAAGGAATGACCATATAACTTATCATCCAAACAAGGACACTTGTGAAAGCTCTGTTAAACCAGACAGGACCGCAGGACAGCAGGTGTTAACCTAGACTGTCCAGGTAAATGGGGATGTTGGCTCCGTCTAGCTTTTAATAACTGCCTGAAAACAGGATGTATGAAGGGGATGAAGAGAAGGAAAGGCTAGAGAAGTAATAAAAGGTCAGATGTGGAGGGGCGCCTGGGTGGCACAGCGGTTAAGCGTCTGCCTTCAGCTCAGGGCGTGATCCCGGCGTTATGGGATCGAGCCCCACATCAGGCTCCTCTGCTATGAGCCTGCTTCTTCCTTTCCCACTCCCCCTGCTTGTGTTCCCTCTCTCGCTGGCTGTCTCTCTGTAGAATAAATAAATAAAATCTTTAAAAAAAAAAAAAAAAAAAAAAAAAAAGGTCAGATGTGGAAAACTCTCACTGTCATGCTAAGGAATATCATCAGGGACAAAAGATAATTCTAGCAACAGCATGGGGAATTAACTGAAGGAATGTAAAAACTGGGCATAAAACCAGTGAGAAGATGTTTCCACCGCCAAGTTTAAGAGATGGCAAGCAGCTAAATTAGGACTTGGGCTGTCGGGGTGACACTAAATGGGCAGATTTAGGAAATATTTTGGGTTAGAAAGTCTAAAGGCGTTTCCTACAGGAGAGTTCCGAAAACAAAAAAACAAAAAAAGAATCTTCAGTAAGAGCAGCATCCCTGAAATAAGCTGAGAGCTTTCCAAAGTCATCACTATAGAAGAACACAGTCTGTTCTGTTCTGTCTCCTACAAGCCCTGCATATATGGTGGACCAGACCTATACAGCCCAGGGCGGACATCCTGAGTGTACGCACTGCTTTATAGAATTGCTTTGTGTTTAAAATCCGACCTGCACTGCTCATATTTCTGCAAAGGATGCTGTTTTTGCCTGTCAGAGAAATGGAGGAAAAGCAGGTAAACAGTGGCCCAAGTGGGTAAGCTGGGTTTGTTTGTTTTTGTTTTTGATTGGCAGTGGCTTATAACTCAGCTGTCTCAAGCTTTCAAAAAATATCCTGCATGGAATTATATATGGAGGTGGAAGTGGGAGGGGACTTCCATTGCTATGGTTCTAGGTAATTTTTTAAAATTGTATTTTTGTAAAACTAACCAGGCTTAAAAAATTAAATGAGTTCATGATAATGTAAACTAAGTTTTGTCATCCTTATCCAGTTTCAATAACTTTACCTTAAATAAATTTTAGCTACGGGCTCATGTATGTGGCTTGGATAAACTTAAGGCATGCCTTAAATCAAATCATCTGAGCACGTATTAATTGAAAACCAGAGGATATGAGAAAAAAATTATTAACTACTCCCATGGTAGATAGGGATCAGAGGCTAGAGAACTGGAAAAAATGGACTCAAAAGAAAAACTAGTGAACCAAATCATCTCCCTGCTTCCAACCTCAGGGCTATGGAATGAAATCTTTGCCCTGGGGGCCCGTAAACTCATTTGCCTAAATTAGAAAGTTTAGACTCTATTCCCAGAAAAAAACAATACACATAGGGAGTTAAAATAAGGAAGGTAAAAAACAAAACAACTGTGATTTTAACCCCCAAATATAAACAAGGGGGTGTGCTAGACCGATGATGTAGTAAACGTGAAGCCCGGACCCCTCCAAGGTCGTGGCCCTCTCTTATACTGGACATTCGGGGAGTCTGCAGCGTCTTGCATTAGATCAACAAGAGAGGATTAATCACGTAGGATGCTCCAATGGTTTGTGTACAATTTAGGGATGTTTGGAAGGTCCCACAAAATAAATTTTCGGACAATCTAAGCTAAAGATGTATTTCACTGTTACCAGTTGAAAGAATAACAAGAGTGTGTGGACAGGGGCTGGTGGCCAGCTGCTTTCCATCCCCACCAAGAAAATAGGTGGAATTTGCTTTTAAATACTAGGATTTGACCAAAAAAAAAAAAAAAAGGAACTTTCCATCCATGATATGCCATCTAACCCTGAAAGGGTACATGAAGGACATTGCCTCTCTCCATTAGAAAGTCTTAAAAAGACAAACATATTAGCTTGCTGGGTGGGTCATTTCAGAAGGGAAGAGCATATGAAATGTGTGAGTCTTTTCATTTTTGTCATTTTGGACATTCAGAAGGAAGTAGTGATTCACTTACGAAGTGGTTATCACTTGATGTCAGTTTTTGACGTGGTTTTCTATTATCTGGTTACTCTTAAACTAGCAACCAACCAGCCCCATGATGAGAAAACAAAAATTAGAAAGAGTTCTGCTTTTTTCAAGCTACTTTTCAGATAGTTACTTCAATTAAAACTCTAGTTGTATTTTTCTATTAAAATCAATAAGACATTTGATACCAAACTATATTTAGGAAAATAAACATAGGCACAGCCCAAAGAATACTTTGGGGAAAAAGGTGGCTGTGGGAGACTAGACTGGTATATTATTGATACAGGTGTGGATATATAAATCAAGATGATAAAAGAAAAACTGGAACTATATCCAACTATTTGTAAGAATGCAATATATGGTAAAGTAAACTCCTCACAGAAGGGAGAAAGGAAGGATTTTTTTAAATAATGTTGGAATAGAGAGATAAATAGATAGCAAGTAAGGAAGATCTCATTTAGACCCATACCTTCTTCCACATAAAATAATCTTTCGATGAATTTATACATTCATTCAACAAACATGGAGGGCCAGTTCTATACTGGATATGCAAAAATGAAACACCCAGTTCCTATCCTTAAGGTGCTCACAGCATAATAGAGAGACAGGTAACTAAACAGAAAATTCCAAAACAGCATGATAGGTAGAGGAAAGTTCAAATTGCCCATTCCACTGGGGTTGAAAGGATAAACAGAGATAACAGGCAATAGTAAAGCGGCATTTAAGAGGATAGATGATTCCAACATTCCAAGTCCTCTGTGAGTTGAGCACAAAGTGTTTGTGTGTTGAGAAGGGTAGAAAACAGGGGGCAGGAACAGAGGAGGGCACAGCACGAAACTGAAACCAAGGAGAGAGTCACCAAGGGCCTTTAAGTATATCTTCAAACCTAGGGGGCTACACGCAAGGACTGTAAGATAAGAAAGTGGCATAATCAGATATGTGGTTTAGAGAGCTCACTTCACAGCAACGTGGCAGAAGTTTTCAGCAGAAGACAAGCCATTTGCCACAAGATCAGCTGGAAGGTGACAGTCGAGGGGGAGAGGAGGAGAGCCTGAATTAGGGTGGCAGGGAGGGAGAAGGAGAAGGCTGGAGTTATTTAGGGAGTAAACTTGATAAGCCTGAATTACCACATCACTGGCATTTTGATCAGAGCTGGATGGAGGTCAGACTCATCCGAAAAGAGAATTCAGGTGGGAGGTAGTTTGGGGGAGTGAAAACTGGTAAATGCAATTTGGGACATGCTGAGTTTCAAAAGTTTGTGGGACAGATATCCAAGGTGAAAGGTCCATTTACATAACTTATTTTTGTGCATTTGAGAGTCATCAATAATATGAGTGGTGGTGGTTTATACATTCTATTCACTTAAATACAAATATATAATGAATACCTACTTGGTTCTGAGCTCTGTTCTAGACTCTGCGGGTACAGCAAAAACCAAAACAGACAAGAGCCCTGCTCCCACAGGTCCCACATTCTAATGATGTGAGTGCGACAAGGGTGGGGAGACATACAATAATCAGTTATATATGTTAGTTGTGATAATATCTGTGAAGAAAAATAAACTAAGAGACTAGGGAGTGACTGAGTCCGGGTACAGGGCTGGGACAGAAAGGACTAGGATAGGTAAGGCAAGTGAGGTGCTTAGGATACCAAATGTAAAGAGGCACACATTCTCAGATACTGACTCTGAACTTGCCTTCTTACGTTTTGTGTCCCTCGTACCCTGCTTGCCTCAACCTAGCTCCAGCCCTAACTGGGTGTCTGCTATTTTCTACGGATAACCACAGAAAGCTTTATTCAAAAGGTGACATTTGACTATAGAACTAAAAGAATAAACAAGCCAGGTATCCCCATATCTGGGGAAATAACATTCTAAGCAGGGAAAACAGTGTGTGCAAAGGAGTTGAGGCAAGAGGGTACCTACTATGTTCAAGAAAGATCTCCCAGAAATTTCACCATGGGAGAATGTACAGAAGAGATGACAACCAAAGACAGAAGCCCTAAGAGAGCACAATAAGGGATAAGCGAAGGGGCAAAGAGCCTGTACAGAAAACAAAGGAGAGGCCAGAGAGGTAAGAGAAAAAAAAAAGACAAACAGGAAAGAGCCCTGTCTCTTCAGAGATCAGGTAAGATGCAACAGAAATATTTTACTGTTGGCAGTTAGGAATTTGTCCTGCCTTTGTGGAAAACAATTTCTGACTTGGAGACCTTTCCTAAACTAAGTCCACACCAGAACAGAAATTACGGAACACACTTCTAAATAATTGACTTTCCAGTATTGAAGATCACCATAATTATTTTCATTTTGGACAAATCCAAGCAATACCAAACTAATAATAACAGTTCAATCTGAATAACTTCCACCCAGACACGGTAGTCTTATAGGAACTGATTCATAACTAAAGGATCTGAATTCATGCCCCAACTGGCCAAAATCCTCTCCCATGAACAGGGTCAGTTGCGGAAGTAGCTTTCCCTGTGGGAATACAAAGTCTTATTCTTTGATCTTTAGTAGAGGCCCAAGTCGGTCCCATATAACACACTGGCTTTAAAAGCATCCTGAAAATGTTTTCCCCAGCAGAACATCAGCGCCCCAGTCTTACCCCCCTGGGCTAGATGAACGGCCATCATTTATTAACTATGCGTGAGCATGAAGCTGCGGGTTCAACTAAAACCAAAACTCTTCGCTAGACGGGCTACTTCCCTTACGCGGCATTCCAACGCTTTAGGGAATCTATGGCCTCACAGTTACGTCACCAAAGTTCACTTACCAACCAAAACCAAATGACAAATATCTGTGAGCCTGTAGGTTTTCGCGGCCTAATCAAAATCAGAAAGGGGGACCATCATGGTAGTGAAGTCCAACGAAAGCTTCATTATATAAAATCAAAAGAAACCCAAGAACTTTAATATGCCCAAGCTCACCCCTGTCCATGGAATAAATAATAATAATAATAATAACAATAACAACAACAACAACAACGACACTGTATTCCATTTTTCACCATTTGGAAGAAAAACCACAAATTTTAGAACTCCAAGCAAAGCTCTCTTTCCTTTAGCTTTTGAATTTCTGAACAAATTTGTTTACTGAACAATGCTTAAGCATGTAAAAATACCGATTCCCCCTACTCCCACATTTTTAGTTTCTGACAAGATAACTTCAAACCACCTTAGATGTATCTGCAAAAAATATGAATCATAAGCCACACCTGCTGGCTGACACCTGCTTCTGGCTCTTTCCTGCTCTAAAACGGCTGACTGAAAGGGAAATGTAGCAGGAATTCATAGTTAAGGGTCAATGCATGGACTCAGGGCTGTGACAGAAGAATGTACTTGGATAAAAAACAGAAGATCCTTGCACTCGGCCACTTAGAAAGCCTCTCGGTGGTAGCCTAGATAGTAATTAATTCACAGATCCAGGTGTTGTGTATGTTGTATATGTTTGGGGAGAGCATGTCAGGACAACTTGAGAGCTGGAGTCTGCAGCCACGTGGCAGGTAAGAGTGCCTTTTAAGAAAAATAAAAATGGACTGTGAGCATTTCACACAAATGTTTGCATTAGAACTAGAGGCCAAACAGACATCTGTCTCTTCACATAAATGTATTAACATGCCCTAGATTTAAACACCTCAAGATTAAAATACTTCAGCAATCTATTTTCCAATGTGTCACCTTTATCCTACCTTCAAAACGGCAAGACAATAATCTGCTTCCCGTGTAATCTGTGTTAAAAATGGGAAATTATCTGATTTTTACCACGCAGTTGTCCGTTCGGATTTTTCAACTGCTTTGTACTACTATGGCAAGAACAGTCCAGCGGAACCTTGACCCCCAAGGTTTGAACAAAAGCTGGGACAATAAAAATAGTTCACGTGTGTGGACAGTTGATTGACCTCCTTGCAGACTGACTTGGGGTGTATTCAGAAGTTCCTAAACGCACCCCCAGCGCCACTGAATATGGAGTTCTCGATACTCTCGGGATAGTCAGAAAAACCCATCTTGTGAAATGTCGACGTGCCCAAAGGCTCTATGGGCAGAGTTCTACTTTTCTAAAATACTGCAAGTGTATGTGTACATTTCCACAGCCTGGTGTTGAACACACTCTAAATTACAGCTGTGGAAGCAGAAACACGTGTGCGGCCTCGTGGAGTGGCAGCAGTATCCTTCCAGCTGTGGGAACCCAAGGGGGCCGTCCGTCACCGCGCTCCGTGGCCCAAGAGGTCACTGCACAGCACCAGGAGACCCCGAAGACAGTAAATTCTCCCTTTTCTCCAGAGGGAAATCACGCTTAATGGGAAGCATCCTGACCCCTCTGAATTTGAGGTTTACCGTAAAAAAGGAAAAGGGTGGGGGTTGGGGCTCTGAAAAAGAGATCTTGAGAAACTTTTGAACAAATTTCCTTCAGCTGCTCTCTGCCCAAGCTCAGAAGACACCAAAAGGGTGCAACGGGTCCCTACTGGAACGGTGGCTTACCAAACATAGGCTCACTTCCAGTACTTACATTAAAAAAAAAAGAAAAAAGAAAAGAAAAAAGGAGGTGCTCGGGCAGAGCAGACCAGACCCATTAGCATCTCCGGGTCTCCCATTGACAATGCAACAAGGGGGAAAAGCAACAGTTAAAAGAGCGGACTACCTTAAGTAAATGAAAAAGCGCATTTCCATATTTTTAAACAAAGGGGTTCTGCACCATCTGTCCCTGTCTGGGTGCCCCCTGCTCCACACTGAGCGGATTTGCGAGGGATTCAAGTGCACCTTATAGATTAAATAGTCACTCGGCTGCTTAAGCCCAGTTGCCCAGACAATGGCCGCGCAGAGCACCCCTTCCTCCTTCCTTCCTGTCGAGTGTTCTGCCTGACTACACAAACTAAATGCGCGCGGCTCCCCCGTTGCAAGAAGTGGACTTGACCGGAGCTAAAACCAACAAAGGCAGATTCTGGTGGGAGCTGCGGAAGCGCCGGGCACTGAGTCAACAAGCGGGTCTCATTGAAATGCAAATAGCGCGGCCGCGGCCCCGGCACGCCACCTCCCGCCCCTTAACTTCTCAACCCCCGCGCGGCGCAGGCCTGAATGGGCCCATTGACGCGCGCCGGCGGTGCCCAGCACTGAGTCAACAAGCGGGTCTCATTGAAATGCAAATAGCGCGGCCGCGGCCCCGGCACGCCACCTCCCGCCCCTTAACTTCTCAACCCCCGCGCGGGCCGTGCGGGCTCCGGCCGGCCCTGCGCTTTCGGTCATCATCACCTCGTGGTCCTCCCCGCCGCTCTCCCAACAGCGCTGGGCAGGCGGACAGAGCCTCAAGCGCAGGTTGCCTTGATTTCTGGCCCGGGAACGGGAAAATTCACTCCGCTGCTGAGTTTTTAAAAAAACAAACAAAAAGAAGTTCCAAAGTTCCCCAGTGGCGGTTAGCCTTTTTTTTCCCCCTAAGTATTTACTCACTTAACCTTAAGTATTTACTCACTTAAATACTGCTCTCTCTTTTATCCAGAAAGAACTAGACTTCAGAATTTTTCAGGTGCTGAATACTTGAGCTTCGAAGGAAGTTCTCGCTGATGCTCTGTAAATGCTTAAGTAAAAACAAATCCCATTTGGCATTTGGATACTGCCCGCCCTCTCTCCCCACTCCCCTACTCTTTGTTTTACTTTGACTAGATAATATTATCAGCTTGTTGTTTATTTTGCGCTTTCCCTAAGATTTAAAGTTAATGCAAGCACTGTTAAAACTTCTACAGAACTTAAAGGGGGGGCGGGGTTAAAAGTAAGTTTTTACAGAAATACAAAGCTAATTCTTTTTTTTTCTTAGCAAACTATGAGCAACTAGCAATAATTTTTTTAAAGATCACCTGAAAATAATTTAAAGATCACCTGAAAATAATAAGTTGACTTTCTACAGCATATATATTTGGTTGCTGTGTCAGACTCTAAAGAAATGAGGATTGATATACCTATAACAAATATAATGAAGGAAATGTTTATTTTTAAATCCCTTAATTTCGTAAGTTTACCACAGTATAATTATATTTGAACATATAATAGATATGTAATTCACTTAAATACACAGATTATTTTGCTAAAAAGCAACTAAAAGAAGATTTACATTCTACCATTTCTGATTTTTAAATTATTTGATAAAGCAAAGTAGAATTTCGTTTGAAAAGAAAAAAGAAATTTCATAGTTGACAATTTAAAGTTAGAATATTTTCTGATTTTTGAAGAACAGCTCTCTTCTGTCCTTTTTCGTTTTGGTTTTGGTTTTGGTGATGCCTCCTTACCCACCCGNGTGTAATTCACTTAAATACACAGATTATTTTGCTAAAAAGCAACTAAAAGAAGATTTACATTCTACCATTTCTGATTTTTAAATTATTTGATAAAGCAAAGTAGAATTTCGTTTGAAAAGAAAAAAGAAATTTCATAGTTGACAATTTAAAGTTAGAATATTTTCTGATTTTTGAAGAACAGCTCTCTTCTGTCCTTTTTCGTTTTGGTTTTGGTTTTGGTGATGCCTCCTTACCCACCCGCCCAGCACACACCCAAACACACACCAAACAAACATAGCTTTGGGCCTATTTAATAATCCAATATTGTTGGATTGGATTGACCTGTGTTGCATACATTTAAATTGAGTTGAGTTGGACCTACAAAACGAGACATTCAGAATTACACTATTGGCCTTAGTGTAATGGCATTTCTCCTGTAGTGTGCATCCGATAGTTTGCTGGCCCAGGGTCCATTTTTCCTTAGTGTAGAAACAGCACCTGATTTTCATCCAGAGGACTATCCTCCCCCAAAGTCCAAGCGGTTCACATCCGTGGCTCCAAAGCCACAGCTAGTCCACAGGATGCCTTTGTGCAATGTAGAAGGATACACCCCTTCCTCCAGGCAGAGGAAGCCCTCGTCCAGCAAATAGCCAGGTCTGCACTGTCAGCCAGAAGCTTTGTGCAGTTCAGTTCTACTCAGCCTTCCTCTTGCCAACAGTGCACTCATACTGGCAAATCAACCTATTCAGCTTCTCAGGCCACAGTGAAGAGTTTCAGGAACAGGTGTGTGAACCAAGTTGAGCTCAGGAAAGTTAGCCAGAGAAACTTAGCTGTAATTATTAGAACAGAGGCATTAAAAATTTCTGGTGTAGTTGATGGAATGGTAGCATATAGACTTGGAGTTACACTTGGCTATCACTGCCATCGACGGGAAAGAGTCGGCCAAAAGCAAGAGATAGAATCAGAGTGAGAGATTATTAATCGTATCCAATGAGCACCTGGGTTCAGCCATGTCTGAATCAATCACCTTTTAATTACATGAGCCAATAAATTCCTTCTTTTGAATAAGCCAGTTAAATGATTTTCTGTCATTTGCAATCCCAAAGAATCCTGACCAACATGATTGCCACAGTGGGAAGACGTAAATCTTACAGTAGCTATTAGGCAAGAAAATTTATTTTGGGTTTTGATATCAGCGCAGTTCATAATTCTTTCGTAACAGGTGAATCATTATAAATCAACTTTAGGAACAGCCATTCCACTTCCCCTGCCTTTTCTTCTTCAGTAAATAATACTTTAAAACAAAACACATGAATGGATCTTTATTTTCTTTGGAGGTTTTGAAAACATTTCTGTTGTCAATGCCCATTGTTTAGTACAGTTAGAGTTCTAAATGGGGGGGAGGGTTAGGTAGGAAGGTTGGAAACTACCCAGGAGACTAATCCTCTTAACCTATTTAATTTTGATTATTGGAAGATATATGACACATTGAAATTAGCTTTAAAAAAATCTTTTCACACCTATTGAGAACCTTAATAAATTTGTAACTTCATCAATAAAAGAACCGATAACATAGGTTGCAAGAACTTACAAAATGATAATCACTAGATAACAAACAATCAAACTTCACTTAGATAAAGTTATACCAAACTAAGCACATTTCTCATTCGATAACCAATGGGATTATTTGCTCTTTGTTCCCAGAAATATTCGTGTGGATGAAATAAGATGAATCATTTGTCAGAGAAGTAGTAGGAAGAATCCTGCCCTGCAGTGAGAAGTTAGACTGGTTTTAAGTTCCTTTTAATTTTCACATCCTGATTTTTATGATTAGAACTTTTTAGATGCAGCAGATATGAACTTGTCCCCAAATTAATTACTATCTTATCAGTTTAGGATGTTATCCCACCCCACACTTATCATTCATTCACGATGATCATTACATTACTTTGAATTGTGCTCATTTGAACCTGAAAAACTTAAATATTGTTTTCAGAAAAGTATAACCACGTGAATTGTTTCCAGTCTTAGCCCAGAGCTAAATTCCTGTTGCTGTTTTTTATTTAAAAATCTAAGAACAGAGGATTTAGATATGAATGAAAATTAAGAGAAACTGCAATTCATTTTTTCTCATTCCTGCTCTTTGTTATTCTTGGCTCTACCATTGTCATACCTTAGAAGATTGGGGGGGGGCGGGAAATGCCATTAGTTCTTTGTTTTGTAAATATTGACTTCTTTTCCTTCCTTGCTGTAATGTTTAACACATCTGCTTTCTATTTTTATATTATAATTCTAGTACATCGTGGATAGCTCCACTCTTCCTGTAAAATTCCTTATTTTTAAGAAGAAATGACCCACAGCTAATTCGCCCTCCTTGACTCCTACCCGACCTGCCTATGCTAACTGCTAAGTTTAATCAAATGGAAGAATGGGTCAGAGGTTTGACAGCTCCTTTAACAAGTGTGAATGATAACTAAGTTGAGTACCTCAGAATTTATGTAATCTCCCTGTAGCTTGACTTCCTGTACGATAGAAGCCAAAAGCAGAGCTACACACTTCCCAGACTCCCTTGCAGCTTAGGAGTCCTAATAAGATCTAGCTTCTGCCAAGAAGTTATCATTACTCAAAACTAAAAGATGGAAGTAAACCACATGGGCAGTGGACGTATAAAGGAAGATTAGATCTCCTGGAAAGCAGAAACATCCACTTCTTCCAGGGCAGCTGCGGTAAAATTTCTAAAGTCCAGTTCTATCGTTATAGGTTCCAAATGACAAGGTGATACCAGGAGTGTTTTCTTCAAAACATTCTTATGTTGGACTTAACGTATTTCTCAAGGCTGCTGTGTTCCTAGCTGTGTAGCAATCGCTCAAGCCTGGTTCTCTGGCTCTCCTAAAGATTCTTTAAACTACACAGTATCTGCTTAAACTGATTAGAGTGAATGCTGATGGATAAATTAATTGATAACAGATGTGACTTTCCAGGTAAGGAAAATAGAAATCTGAGACTGGTTGTCTGTCTTGGTCGGACTTGAAGGCACTGAGGATCTTACTGTGAGCAGGGGAAGGGACACAGTGGTGAAAGTTGCCTAAACCTTTATGTGCAGTCACCAGAAGTGCTGGAATGCTAATTGAAGGCCAGCTCTTAGATGGCCAAGTGTCACTATTATACAACAGAATGAGGGACATCAGAAATATCAAGTCTGTGTGGTGGACTGACTAGTTCTAATTATACTGGAGTCCTTAAAGAAAGAAAAGGATAACATCAAGATTTTAAGTTCCTGGTTGAAGACATGGTTAGAGACCAAGGAGCTAATATAATTGCCATGAAGACTTTTTATCTCTTGTCTGCCATGTTTTTTGTCTGACATAGCCGACAATGCGATGTAGAAACTGATCCTACAAGTCTCTGAATGATGACAGAGGGGAATTTACATTCACGTTAGGTCTCATGTGAAAGTTTGCATGGCTATGTGCTCTGCCACCTCCACCCATGACTGGAATGGGGATATTTGGGAGGATTTAATGGCAGTGGGTATCTGAACTGCCAAGTCCCACTGAGCTACCCCAGCATAATCAGCCCCTCCTCTTCCATATGTTAAGATTATAACTATCCTTCTTTTTAGAGTCTTTAATAATCTCACTTCAGGTAACTAACTTGCAGGGGATGCCGGTTCTCCTTATCTTCCCCCCTTACCACAATTCATTGCTTCCAGACTTCTATTACTTATATCACAGTCATAGTTAGCATTTGCTAGTTTATGAAGTTAAACTGAACAGGGACAGACAAACACAACTGCAAAATTTGTCTAACTCAGAGCATCAGGAACCTGCATAATATGCATGGGAACAGGTTCTAAGGTTTCTAGACTAGAGAAGGAGGTAAATAATTTCAGATCAGGTTGAATTAATCAACATGGCTGCCCTTATCAGTGATTTCGGCTTAAACAGCTGGCAGTCCTGTTTGTTCACTTGCTTTTCTAAAACCTGGACTCAGAAGTGTTCTATGTGAAAT